>NC_046973.1:18194420-18411920 GCF_009769545.1 Cyclopterus lumpus
AGGGGAAGGGGGATGTCTAGGTGAAGACGTTAAAATTGGGTCCAGAGGTTGAGCTTCCAGTCGGGCCAGATGTTCTGCACTGAGGTCCCCCGTACTAAACCGCAGCATGGACTGGCTGTTGGAGGAACTGACTTCCAACATGGCTGCCAATCAGTAAGAGGGCCAAGAGGGAGATGGGAAGAGAGGACACCAGTCAGGTTAGCTCAAGCTCAAGTTTGAATAGGAACGCCCTGTAAACACATTTTTTACATTGTGAGTAATTACAGGCTGTAACAATGCGCCTCGGTTTAATTATCCTTTTTGTAGTAGGTCAAACTAATTATTTAATTTCTGAAGCCACGACGCACGCCTATACAACTGACAAACTAAACCCGACAGACCTGCGTGACAACAATAGGACAAAATGACAACAAATGAAACAAGCGTTTGCATTGTGGCAGAATAAAATATGAACCAACTTCCAAAAGAGAAGGCACAAGAGGCATATTAATGGCAATGAGTTCCCTGCCAGCATGTCCTTCCGACCACATGACAAGCTGGAGAGAGCCATTATCAGTTTGTGCTCCACCACAAAAAAATAATATTAAAAGTGTGACACCACAGGACAAAATGTTGACCACTTCACATGCCGTTACACACTAAATGTTAACCAAACTTGAAAAGTACTTATTTTAATAGCCTAATCATATGCCTGTTTAGATAATGTGCTGAATAACTGAAATAGTATTGTGTAGTGTAACCCCAAACCTAAATTCATGATCGACTTTTCCTACCTCGTGGAACACATTCTTACCATCAGCAAGCTCAGCTCCGAACACAATAGCGCGAGAGCCCGACGCCCCGATACAGTGCATGAGGGAATCGTGGCGGAGGTTGAAGTTGATGAGTGCAGCTTCCACCCCGACCTTGGCCAAGCCGAGCCAAAGCGCCACCTGTAACGGCCTGCTTTCCATGAAGAGGGCCACCACGTCGCCTGAGACCCACCCCTGACCTCTTGCCCAGTGGGCCACCGCGTTAGACAGCTCGTCCAGCTGTGTGAACGTCCACGTTTCCCCCGTGGCCTCATAGATGAGTGCTGGTTTATTTGGATGTCTTTTCACTGTCTGGGCGAATATGGCAGGAATGTTACTTTCACTGCGCATGTAGCGCCACAAAGCCATCTTCACTCTCAACAGCACATAGAGACCACTGGTGAGGGTCAGAGGAGGGAGACAAAGAGAAAAGACTTAATAAGGGTGTAAACCCGAAAGCATGGTCAGGACAAGGGCTGGGCGATATGGCCAACATCTATCACAACAATCGTCATTTCGTATCAGGATAATGATATATACCATGATATAGAATGTGTTCTATGTGTCTGTATGACAACCATATGGTTACCCTATTTTTTTGTATATTCCTGTGTGAATTAAATTCTTGACAACTACAAAATTCACTGGGTATCTTCTTATTTAATTAAGAAAAGGAGCCCAACAGTTTGAAGTGAAATTATAAAGAAAAAATAATAATAAATGTTCCCAGTTTTATACTGAAAAATGTGTACATGCATGCACACAGATACAGAGTAATCAGATGGAAGACAACATTGTTTTTATTGAACTGAACTGGGGTATTCCCAAAGCAGAAACCTTATCATTTCAGATGTTCTGATACATTTGAGTTGGTATACACTTGTTATTACTGCGGTCCTCTTAGTCAATTAGTTGACTTGGACTTTTACGTCCATATTAGTCAATTAGTTGACTAAGAGGACCGAAGTCAACAAAGATTTCTTTAGTCAATTCGGCATTTTTAATGATTCTTTTCATGCTGAATTACTCTTTTTCCAAGAAACTTATGTTGGTGCAAGTCTTTGTGGAGAGAAAGAGTTACAGATCAGCTGATTATACCAACTGATCAGTTAGTCGACACACTTGTATGAGTGTTACTTTATATATATATATATATATATATATATATATATATATATATATATATATATATATATATATATATATATATATATATGCACGTATTTGACTTACTTGATGTCTCTCTTGGCTGTGCGTGCCGCAATGTAGAAGTATTTCCAACTTTTTGTGCCCAGATAAACCCCAAGGCCTGCTGCCAGGCTCCAGGACCACGACACCCCGAAGAGACGCAACAGTCCCATGGACCCCAGAGAGGCTGAGACACTCGCCGCATTGTGCATTCTTTGTCATGGAGGAAATGGAGACAGAGACAGAGAGAGATGGGCTTTCAGGGCAGAACTGGCATGAGCTGGATCCTCTGGGCCTACACGGGTACTGTATGTAGTGCAGGCTGGTGCACACAAGTAGCCTGACGTTACAAACCAACTTTTAGATAACAATTTTAAAAAAACAGTTTGGGGGGGGGGGGCGGACAGGAGCAGAGATATAATAAAAGTTACCACACATCAGCCAGCAGCTACACGCAAAAACAAACACGACGCATCATCGTCAACTTCCATCTGACGTTATTATTACGTCCATGCACGCAAACTTACCTCCCGAGTCCGCAGACTAAAGGGCGCTGTCACCTTTCACCCAAATACCCCGCAAGCTCGGCGCAAAACTTTGCGGATTTGTTTTCACGAAAACTATCTCGTGTTCGAACCGTCCTCCGGATGTCGAGAGCGCAGAGAGGACGTTGTAGCGTTTAACAAATCAAAAAAAAAAAAAAAAAGGGAACACCGGTAGTTTGTAAGTGTTACAACTGTAGCCGATGTAACAGTTTACGTCAGTGCCTGATTTAACTAACGTGAAGTAGGCGAGGAACGATTCAGTCAAACGAACATCACGTCAAACGCACGTGACCGAGTCCTGTAGGTTGAAATCTACGCACGCGAACGGGGGAGGGTGTGTGTGTGAAATGGGGAATTCATAGTTTGTGTCCGAAAGCCGAAAGTGACCGAGAACAGAGTGAGAGCAGCGAAACGCAGAGCGAGCAAGGCTATCTTCTGTTCTCCATGTTGAATGGAGTCGCTTGCCAAAGAAGCACCGCCCATCCCCGGCTGTGGAGGCTACACACGCGGCTCGGCGATTCGTTAAACCCAGCGCTCGTCAGGCCCCCTCTCCATTGTGATTGGGCAACGCTAACCCCTCCTGATTGCCCGACCAACAGTTTTGCAGGTGGCTGCTATTGATAGTAGCACCGGCACGGACTACTAACTAAATGTTGTGAAATGTTGTGAATGTCCCATTCCATCCCTTTTTTCACACGGCTGGCCTGCTGACCGTGGGGGCCCCCATCGAGCCCCCGTTGAAAAGAACACAGCAAAGTTTACACTTTTTTTTTTTTTTTCCACACCACACCACCAAAGTAATCATTTATTTTTTTGTCCATGAAATAAAAAGTCCACGAGCAACATGATCATTGCAGACTGAAAGCTTCCCCCGGTGTTTCTGCACAGGACCTATTTTCTCTCACTGTGGGTCTCTGTGCGTAGAAGGCACAACAAAGTAACAAAGTCGGAAAAGCACTGCCTTCCTCAGTAAGATGTAAACCCAAGGGTCCAAGATCTGATTCCAGGAGGCCATGCGTAAGCTCAGGAGAATGAACCCATCTTTCTCATGGGTTGAGGTTCTTTCGTTGAACTGCATCACAAGAATGTGGATCTGTATTGAAGGAGACACACATAATCACTCATGAGGTTTAGCTGTTACTTTATCAGCCACAACATGCTCACACTAAAATGTGGTATCTTACAATAAAGAAATGCTGCAAACTAAAACAGGAGTACTCACAAGAAAGGGGCTCCAGCATACACAGGAAACCACAGTGATCACTGCCAGTTGTGCCATCATCTCCACATCCAACGAACAAAACAAAGAGGAAGACGTGGAAGATGTACGACGAGTGCTGCGAGCTGATGATTTTGCATTAACACTGTGGGACTTCAACCTGGCCTGCAGCAATGCCAGACCACTCAGGATGTTGCAGAGTAGGGAAAACGTGAGTGCAGTGAGGCCCAGGCAGGAGAAGGCCAGAGCCAGATTGGTGTCCGCTGTAGACTGTGGATCATGGATAGGCAAGAAACACCATGTCCCAGGAGACTGGGTAGTGTAAGTGCCCACATCAAATAAAGGTAGAACTGCCAGCACGAGTGCAAGAGAGGACAGAAGTAACACAACTCGCCACACGTGACCCAATGTGACCATGGCAGCGTGGAAAAAGGGCTTAGTGATGGCCACACAGCGCTCCACTGCCATGGCACAACCCAGCAGCAAAGAGCATAAGCCAAAAAACACCATACTTGCCCCAAAGATCTGACAGAATTCTTTGGTGGGCTTCTCAGCCTGTATTCTATACCTCTGATCTATGTGCAGGTACAAAGCAAATGCGCCTGGGATCACATGACCCGCAAGGTCAGCCAAAAGCAAAGCCACCGTCAGTAGCAGAAATGGTGCTTTGGATTGGCGGCGGAATCGCACACGGGACTTAGCCAGGATGCCCAGAGCCGTAAGGTTGGAGATGGCGCCAAATATCATAGTGAAGCAGGACATCCCCAAACTTGAAGATTTAACGGGTGGCCAGGTGCTGTTGTTCGGCCAGGGACTGGGCTGCTCAGAGGAGTTCATCCTCAGGTTCTGGTGGAGGGTGGATGGCGTTGAAGAGGTAGAAAATGAAGTCATGAGTATCGACGGTGTCCTCATCTTCAGTATCATCTACAGAGAATCACAGGCAAAGTTAATATATTTACATTAGTTCAAACAAAGCCACAAAGTAATACTTTTTATGTGATCCTCTTCTGCTGTCTAAAAGGTGTCGAGAGTAATTAATAGACAGCAGGATAACAGAAGGGTTGAATAAGTCTTAAATGCAAAATGATAATGCTATGATACATATTTTTCTGGACTACTCAAAGACGAATTACATCAAGGGAGCTTAATTAGAAGAGCTACTACTGCCCAGGGAATATAAATAGAGGAGTCTTTTTTCACGTAAGCTCATACACATGAAGTGCTTGTTTGGAGTACATGAATAGATGCTTTCTCACAAATGCAAACTTCAAAAAGCATGACTGTCCATGGAAAATGGATATAAAGCATCAGCCTTCAGCAGTGGGTTTAATGCTGTGTCATATATGTAGGATATTTTAATTCAGCTGACAGCCCCTGAAGGTGGAAAGAAACGGGCTTACACCAGGTTTATATACAGGACAAACTGTTTAGCCATAAGGATGAGCAAACCTTTAATAAACTGTTATTTTTGGTGTGGAAATGTAGGAAAACTTTTGTAATTTTTGCTGATTTTCTTTGGTTTGTAACACAGGCTCTCAGACAAGACATTGTGTGTTTCTGTTTCACACAATGTTCTTCTTTACTACATTTATTTCCACAACTCAGATCTCCCACCTGCCATAAACATACCTTGCTATAATTTACATTTTGCTCCTGCTCCACAACCCCTCTCTTGGCTGGTTCCCTAACTCACTACTCCATTTCAGATACAAGTATTTTGTTCATGACGCCGTTAGTGTGCAACAGTTTGTCTGTGTTGGAAAGAGAGAGCGTTTTTTCAATACATTTTAAAATGTATAAATCATAATTACTTTGTACTTTGAACCAAAACCTAAAGAGAAACTAAACGTGTGCATGATTTTAAACAGCCGTCTTGTATTTATTTTGCTACTTGAATTTTTGATATCATTACACCTTTAACCAGCAGGACCTGCCAATGTACATTAACATTTTTCATCCTATCGTCATACATCATGCATCAGACACTAGACTTGTGTTCTAGGTTAATTGATTCTCCCTCTCCAGATGCAGCCTTTTCACAGGGGCACTGCAATAATGAGCACAGACTTTCTTAGTAGGTATGGCTAGAAAGCTTAGAAGGAAAGAGCCCTCCAGTGATAAAAGGTTTCAGCAGCGGCATTATATCAGAAAATGAACAAGGAAGTCCAAATTGCAGCTAAAATCCATCTGGTTCTTTTTTTTAGCATTGGCTAACAGAATCCCTTGAATACCAAACACAGGTCTGCTTTGTTAGCGCCAGTAACTCACAGCTGGTCAAGCCATCAATTTGTTTTATCATCTCTCTAAGAAAAAAAAAATATATTTAGTTTTTACATTTCTTTCTGGTACCCCTCTCTTACTTCAGCAATAGTCAGTGGACCTAACGAGAGAAGTGTTTCCCCCCGGAGAGTGTGAGAAAATTACAGAGGAACTTGATTTAAAGGAATCCGTAGGTTATATTGAGGATTGGGAGGATGTTATAACAATATAAAGTTGTCTTGACGACCGTGATATCATTTATCATGCACATTCTTCACACAGATACGGGATTCTGTATCTTTTCTCAAACACCCAGACTGCTGCTCTTGTTTATTCTTCTTTTACCGTGTTCTTTAAACAGAACAAAACATTTATCAACAACCCAGCTGATGCCGGGGGAGGGGGGGGGGGGGGGGGGGGGGTCGGAATCCCTCTCGAAATGCCCTCAGCTCTCATTGATAATGAAAGTATATTAAATAGATGAAATAAAGGATGAATCCTATAGCTTTCCTAGAGATCTAATTTGCTACTAGAGCATAATGTGATAAGTACCATATCTTATGGAGTAAATTACCATGGAATGGTTATGAATAATAAATTAAACTTACCTTCAGTGGACTCCGGATGAACACTGGATTATTTAGGATGGCTCAGAGTAAATGGGAGAGGACAATTACGTCTCTCTTGTCCGCAGAGCTGCCTGACTGGACACGTTTAGTACTAATCACTAGTGTTCACGATCATTTGCTCTCGTTCTCCTTCCTTCTTTTCCCCCTATACCTCTCTGGCAGATTCTCTTTCTCCCTGGTCCGGCGTTTCTCTCTCTCTCCAGAGGTTTGGAAGCTATTTTATCTCTACACGCCGGATCTACATTTTCCATTCTCTTTTCACTCCTCTGGACGTGGTCCTTCCATCTATTCCTCTTCTCTGCTGACTTTTTTTTTGTACCAGAGAGGGATCTCAGCAATCACTTTCATTGTGTAGTATTGATCCAGTGCTAGCTGAATAATTCAACAGTGAAGAAAAAAGTCAGGTACCTCAAATTCTCTATGATAATTCTATTTTCCTCAAAGCAGAAGTTGTAGAAGAAGTAGTTTGTTATTCAGCTGGTACTTATCATCCCCCCCACCCCGCCAGCCAAATAAACATACAGGAAGCACAGACAGATATGAAAGGAGTTTGAAAGAAAAGAGCATGATGATGATTAGGTGCCTCAAGAGCTTCGTATACTTACACAAATGCATCAAAGATGCATCAGGAGTGACTCTACCGAGGTTTGCAATTGTTAAAGAGGGAAGACAGTATTAGTATTATACAGTAGAATAGGTTTTCAGGACTACTTAAGGTTTACATTTAAGTACCAATTTTGAGACTTCAGAGTTGAGACCATCATGTCTGTAACACACACACAAACAGGAAGGAAAAGGACATAATCTTCTATTTCCTCTGTGTGTGTAACTATCTATAGCTTTTATGTCAACTAACCAGTTAAGTGTTCCCGCCGTGTGCAAATGTAAGCGAGTGTCAGTCAGACCTGAAGGTGGAAATGATGATACCATCCTTGCATGAGTTTGGCAATGACTTGCTCTAGTTGCCGTTTCTGCTAAATCCTCGCTCTGACATAAAGAAGTATAAAGTAAAAGATGCATTTTACCTTTAGATGCTCGAAATATATTGTATATTTTAAATGAAGTATGTCAAGACCTTCACGTGGGGTCTTACATTAAAATATGTATTCGATTTTTAAAGCTTCCAGGAGAGGAATGAAAAGTATGAAAACACAATTTTAAATGATAAAAATTGTGAAAGACAGAACATGCTTATTGGAAATATAAAAGCTAAGTTATTTATTTTGACCAAACATCAAACAGAAAGTTCAGAATTGAGCTAAAGCCAGTGCTTACAACAGTACTAATATTCATATAGACAATAATAACACAAGTTATCTTTGAACATTCAAGTCTTGAAACACAAAAAAATACTCTTTTGAAATTTTGGGAATGCAGTTACTTACTGTATTAAATACTGAATTGTCCAGCAATATATACAGAAATGCATTAAAATCTATATCTGTCGTATAATTGTCCATCTTTTTGTTGGTCATATGATGATTATATCGATTTAAATACAAGTTCGAAAAAGTGCTTGCTTAAGAAATGTCTTTGAGAGATTGTCTTTTCTGGTTTAATCAAGTACCTGGATGACACGTCGAGCCATATTACATGTACCTGATAAAACAGGTCTTCATAACATTATCTATCACTTATCATATTTTGGTCCAGTCCATTTCTTTCTTTTTTTTACATATACATTTTGAAACAAGTGAAATTGTGTTTTACCATTCGTAAATACTGAAATAAAACCAATGTGGGCATGAAAGTAAAACCCACTATGCACTTTAATCAAGGGTTAGCTTGACAACCGTTTTCATTTTGAAGGAAGTCCCTAACAGTCAACTTAAATACATACAAAGACCAACTCAATAACAAAAAGTAAAGAAAATGTAAAGAAAATGTAAAGAAGGAAACTATTTACAACATTTCGCAGTGATGCAAACCGACCACAAATAGCACGTTGGCCGCATGTCTTCGGGAAATAAATGAGAATTGGCTCCTGCGTCACTGTGTGGCGGCTCAGATGCGAGACTCTCCCGTGTCCTGGGTGCTCTTTGAGGCCTGAGGACCACAGAGAGAGAGGCAGGCACATCAGTGGCGACAGACACAAACTCTTTCACGATCGGGGAAAGTTTGCACTCTTGACACGCTTCACTTCACCGCTCCTACAATACTTCATAGAAAGAAGTATGTGTTTGCTTTTGGAAGGTTTTCAAATGTTTGATTTGCTTGGTTGGTCAACGTTCAAGGCATGTGTCATTGGGCAATAACGGCATAATCATGGGATGAAACAGATTCACTTTGATGTTATTCCACCTGAATCAGAGACATTGCGGTGAAATATGAATAACTGCTTACATGAGCTTTGCTGGTGTGCGAGTAACTGAAGCTTGAGTAACTCTTCTTCCAAGGAGCACAGAATCTGGACAGGATGTGTCCATATTCTTCTCTCACCTAAATACAAGAACAGAGATTTGAGTTTTGACATCAGAAAAAAAAAGGCAGCAAACATTACATGTTATTTTATTTTTGACAGGAGCTTGACCCACCTGTTTGGAAAAAAGACAGTGCATGACAAATATCATAACCCCATTAAAGCTGCCAAAGAGAGTGAACAGGTAAGACATGATTATTGTGCCCTCCTGAAACTGGAAACAACCAAAGATCCACATGGTGCCCAACAAAGTCAGCTGAGCCATTGCAGTAATGGTGAATGCCCTGCAGGAGGCGACAAAGACACACACAGGCTTTAACTGAGGCACTTGAACCAGAAATAATAACATTTCACTTATTTTTAGGGAAGAATAATTTGTATATATTTTTTTTCTTCTCTTTTGTTGGTGAAGCAGTACTATAGAAACAATGTGAAATTCCTTGATTGTTGTATGCAGTTTGTGTTGACTCACTTTATTTTCTGCAGATCGTCAAGGTCAGGGTTTAAACTTGAGAACTTCTGTGCCAACTTCCACACAGTGATGAGAAAGAAGAAAACGTTCACCTGAAAGGCAACATATGATGTATTTTTTTTCTCTCCTTCAAACAACTGGCGATCATTTTCAGCATTATTTTCTATTGATTCATTTCTTACTCACAATGATGATGATGCAGGCAGGGCCAAAGAAACTCCAAATTAAATCCAGGTTTAACCAACAACTGCAATGAATATTGAGAGTTTATTGAGCAGAATATATGTCAACATAACCTGGGAAAGATAAAACAAGATCAGCATCAGTGGAGGGGGGGGGGGGGGGGGGGACTTACTGTCTCTTGGTGCCATATCCACTGGCGTTAGCTAAGGCAGAGCAAGTGACAATAACTGCTGGGACTCCATAGCCACCTGCCATCATGTAGAGGGTTTTGAAGTTGGTGTTAAAGACCAGGACTACCATCCTAAAGAGTTGTATGCCCTCCAGACACATCCAGCAAAAGACTGCCAGGAAGAAGAAATGCAGCAGCCCTGCTACCACTGCACAGCCAACCTAATGCATAGGGAGAGTGGTGAGGATCACAATGACAGCAGTGAATACGGGTACAAAGGATGCTGCATCACGGGGAGAAAGAAATAGGGAGGGCCGATTTGCTGAATAGTCGTTTATAAATCTTCGGGACCCACATAAATCATTCAGTAGCTCTGCTCTTTCTTGGAAACTATTCATCTGCTGTATTTTTTTTCGACTGCATTTTGACTGCGCAAGCGGTTCCCGGAAGTATTTACCCGGCTCTCCGTACGAGAGATGCCTGCGAGGAAGATGACGGTGGAAATGAAGAGGCTGATGCAGAGGTGCAGGTGGATGGTGGTTCGTGGGCTTTTGATGGATCGGATCATCGAGAACGTCAGGATGCAGAGGAACAGGCACATTAGTGAAAGGGACATACCCACCTGGGTGATCAGCTGCAATTCAAACGTGTCCTGTTGAGAGAGACAGAGAGATGGATTTACATTACAGTAGACCGAAAACTCAGAGACTCTGATTTATACGCGTCAGGATTTATGTAACATGAGAGTTTTAACCTCTATGTCATAGAGCGCCATGAGCACAGCAAAGCTGCTCAGGTGGTTGCAGGAACACACAGTGTATTCAGGCTGGGTCTCCACCACTTTGCAACCACGAGGAGACCATGACCCTCCTTCCTCTGAGGCATCCCAGAACACACAGGTCGGGTCGGATTCATTTGTCTGTGAAACAATAGAGAGAGAGAGAAAAAACATTACACAAGTAATAGATTCCCTCAGAGACTGATTATTATCCTTAATGGCAAACTAGATGCTACCTGTTTGAGGTGGTAGAAAGTTAATGTGACTGGCTCCTGGAGGTGGCTTGTGTTTCTGTTACTGACAGAGACAGTCACCACTTTAGAGTTGAGCTCAAAGCTTTGGTTCACTTGTGGTTTCATCCCACCAAAGAAGCCATTGGTAGAGTCCTCCAGGTTTGCATAGCTCAGCAAGGACACTGTTGTAAAGCCTTTTCACAATCACAGCAGGATAACAATAGATTCAGTGGACATTCATCACATTGGTCCCCAATGGTGTTACTTGTAGGTATGATCATTACCAGGGTAATAGGATAGATCTCCAGCAGCGGTCTCCAACTGGATGTCCAGCTGAGCTTGCTTAGATGATAAAGTCACAGCTCCCTTGGGTAAGTCAGCCCCTTTCTCTACCAGCAGCTCCAGCTCTGGACCCAGGCAGATACGCGTTTATCAACATGAATTGCTCTTAATACTGCAGACGACTTCAGAAGAAGAGAAATCTACTTGCTTTTGAAACAAGCATTCCATCGGAAGAAGCGTTAACGTGAACGGATTGTCTTTGTACCTGTGTGAGTGGATGATCTCGTTGTCCCGGGGGGCTTAATGAAAGCTCCAATGAGCCTCAGCATGTTCTCCACCACGTTCAGAAAGCTGGAGACTTTCCTGTTATCATTGAGGGCTCCACTGGACAAGAGCTCGTCGATCGCAGACAACAGTCTCTACAGCCACAGGAGAGGAGGGGGGAGAGGGAGCATTGTAAGCATGAGCAGGGGAAAACAGGAGATAGAGGCAGTCAGAGGCAGACATTCAGGCAGCGTTCGCCCTCAGGTCAACATAAACAGTCTGCATAGCTGTGCAAAGACATCTGAACGTCTTACTTCTGTGCTTGTTCTGAGGAACTGAATCAATTCGCATTTCAATTAACTCATGTAGAAATACCTTCAGCATGTCCTCTCCGTCCAGCTCTGTTGGATTCTCACTTTCTGTCAGGTTGAGACAGCTTTTTTCCAACTGCATCGTGAGATCATGTGCAAACTGAATCTGAATCTGAACCAATTTGGGAAGGACGAAACAAAAGTATGAGGCAAAAGAACTTTAAATATACACTGAGCTGTGATTTGTTTCTGGTGTGGTCCGTATACCTCTTGCAGATTGTCCATGGGCTTGAATACATCACAGTTTAATGCTGAGGAAACAGGAAGTTTTGTTTCATTAAATTGTGCTTGCTGATGACAGTAACGCTCCTATTATGAGAACACCTATGCTCATGTAAACGTTCTGTTTATATATTTACAGAGCAAACACCGGTTCAGTGGTGGATGTTGGAAAAAGTGCTGCAGTGTTCTTCTTACCAGTGCAGCGAGACCCTTTGTTGCCATAGTTAGTGAACCCTGCGTGGCATGCACAGTAATGGCCGCTGGCTCCACGGTGGCAGGTTCCGTTCCCACAGATTGTCTTGTCAATCACACATATATCTAAAATGGAAACAAATCAGGGAGAGGAAAAAGTGTGTTTCAATCGGTGCTAATCGAAAAAACAAATATCCCGGTCCTCCAACATGATGCTTTACAGGTTTAAAGATAATACCTAGAAAACAATAAAGCAGCCTAAACTAAAACAACTAAAATCAATTATTTAAACTTTCTGTTCCACTTTTGTGGGGGCACATTTCTTGAAAGACCTACAAACAACATGCAGAGTTTGCATCTGGATCAAATGAACAACAAAACAACAAATAGAACAACGTGAGACTCGATATTGCATTTTTTGCAGAATCACGTCACGGCCCCTCACCTTCGCATTGTTCCTGACTGCCAGAGAAGTTCGATCTGCCAGATTTGAGTCCAAAGCCGGCGTTACAGACACAGTGAAAACTGCCCGGTGTGTTGACACATGCTGCATTTTGATCACACGCGTTTTCCTCTAGACATTCATCAATATCTACACGAGCAGGAAGAAGACATCTTAGAATAACCGAAAGAGGAAACCATCGCTGAACCACTGCATGAAGAAACCACCATATCAATGCAGCCACACAAATACAGAACAAACGGTTCACAACCGACATATAAACCTACCACAGTATTAGCTCATAGGGTACTGATAAGCATCTCACCTCTGCAGGTAACGTTGTCACCGTGGTGAAAGCGTTCCACTCCAGTGGTGGAAATGAATCCATTGTCACAAATGCAGGCATAAAGTGGAATTGTGTTAAAACATTGGGCGTTAAGTCCACAGATGTCTTTGACTTCCAAGCACTCGTTGACATCTTAAAGCAAAAAACCAGGACAGGATTTTTTATAC
Organism: Cyclopterus lumpus; assembly: GCF_009769545.1. Classification (NCBI taxonomy): domain Eukaryota; kingdom Metazoa; phylum Chordata; class Actinopteri; order Perciformes; family Cyclopteridae; genus Cyclopterus; species Cyclopterus lumpus. The sequence continues at coordinate 18,207,592 of NC_046973.1, forward strand.
TTAGACTTTCTCTGCTTACATTGATTCAACGTATCAGCTCACTTACCTCTACATGTTGCCGATGTTGCAGCTGTGAAATCCAACGCCCCTGTTGATGATGTGAAACCGTCCGCACATCGGCAGTGGAAGCTGCCGACGGTGTTGTGACAGTCCGCATTCTCTCCACATGGCCCAACGGCATCAGGATACTCATCCTCATACTCATCGACGGCACATTCATCATCATCTTAATTAAAAGTAAGCATGAAAAAAAAAAAACAGACGCAAATTAGACTCTTTTCACACTCCAAGTTAGGGAATAATCAATTTAAAAATGCAGTTTGTGTACGTTATTTGAATATTAATGGGACAACCGTATCATATGTTTGACAGTTTCTAACTTCTACATGCACATATGAGGCTGTTTTTCCTACGATGGGGTTGTGTGTTAAAGTAAGTTTGTTTTTCATACCAACGCATGTGCGCTTCACAACATTAAATCCCTTAGGGCAGGATTGGTTTGACAGGCCCATGATGAGGGAGAGGTACAGAGCTGAAAAGCAAGCAGACGACTGTCAGTTCACAACACTTTCTCAGCATGACTTAACAAATCTACACTAACCACTTTAAATAAATCACACTAAGATGTTTCTTGTGTCGCTACAGCAGCATTATTAAGGACCAGTTTGACCGCATAAACAACACCAAACGTGTGTTTAGAGTTCAAGGTAGATGCCCTCATTTTCTACCCTCCTTTCCTCAGATTGTTCCAACGACATCTGCATCATATTTCAACATGGGTGTCTGCAGAACTCTGCTTCCTTTGTTTGAGAAAAACACAAGCACAGAAAAAAAGAAGAAAAAAAGCAATACATCCTCAAACTGTTTGAGTGCCGAGTCAGTCCTCTGTGGTCGCTTAAATTACGCCAGATGGCTGTAATGTGCACTCAGTATATGGAAACAGGAAGAAACAGTCCAGTTACCCCCAACTCCCCCCCCCCCGCCCCCCCACATCATTAGTAGTTTAAACAATAAATTCAGTATAATTATCAAAACAAGCAGTTGGTTAAATATTAATTAAAGGGCCAGTTTATTCAAACCACAAAGAGGACCCATTCCCCCGAGGTATCGTTTTTTGTATCATGTGTTGAAGATCGCTGCAACACTAATAATAATTTGGAGTTGAGGTACGTTTTGAGGACATTTAAAGTGTTTTGAGATACCATTTTGTCTCGGGATTATACATCCAACACAAAAAGAGGCACATTATGAAATGCTTCACAAAGTTGTAATCTCTCAATGTCGTGTTGTCTCTTGGCAACGCGAGGAGTTTCTTCCCGCGTGACCGTCGGCGATAAGATGAGCTCATAGTGTATAAATATCACTTTAAAAGCAGAAGAACAGAGGTCCTCAGATAGCGGGGTTGTTTGAAGAAGAGCTGCTGTGTTCAGCATCGCTCTTCGTCCTTTTCACCTCATTCAGTCGAGCTCTTTCCCACACTCGGCCTTCAGGCTCAGACTGCTGCAGAGAGGCTCACATCAATGAAGAACTGTGGCCATTTGAGTTTCTCACTATTATCATTTCTGCCAGGGAGACTAAAACAAAGTAAAAACTGTTTTTATTTTTATTTTTTTGATCATGTGCTTATTCTTTGTGTGTTCTATAAATAAATAAAAAAGTGACTATTATATACAATTACTCTATATACAACTCTATGTGTTGAATTACAGTACACGGCGTGTTAAAAAGGGATAAACAACATTATGTGTTAACAGAAAACATACACAGATATACAGATCTACCTATTCGTAAAGGTTTACGGGCCAACTGAAGCCAGTTAGTCTCCCTCTTTGTGTCACCAGAGCATTTTCAACACTTTCTCAACAGATGATTTTCCATCCCGACTCCTCTGCAAATGAATGACAGATGTGACTCACCCAGTATCAGGAGGTTCCACCTGCCCGCCATGGTGAAGTCGGAAAAAGTGTCCAGAAATGTAGAAGGAAAGTAAAAAACAACCGAAACGGGGAACTCTACATTTAGATTTCAATCTTCTCTTTTGTTGCTCCACTAAAACTTAAAGAAAGAAGGAAAAAAAAGAGCATCCACTCATCAAGTTGATAGACGTGGAAAAAGTCGGGACAGTATATGCTGATACCAGCATATATATTATAAAAATATATAAAAATGCTGGAATCAGTAGTCTCTCATCTCATACAATGACCTCTCCTCTGTCTCCTTCTCCCTTTTGAATCGTCATCTGCTCTCACTAATGAGGTGACATGCTGAGATGACTGGTTTTTCTGGGGAGGGGTTTCTCTCTCTCTCTCTTTCTCTCTCTCTCTCTCTCTTTCTGAATCACATCTCTGACACAGACGTTTGTGGAGTGCAGCCAGAAGTTAACTCCTGCTCTTGTTGGGGTGGGGTGATAGTGAGAGGAAATGGCAATGCCAGCTCGCTCTGCTCGACTTCCATGACAACAATGTGTTACTTTACAGCGTTTTTTGCGAAGGCCATTTCTCTCTCTCTCTCTCTCTCTGTCTGTCTCTCTCTCTGTCTCTGTCTCTGTCTCTCTCTCTGTCTCTCTCTCTCTCTGCTCATGTCTCTATCTTTTCCCTCGGCTGGGCTCTGAGTTTAGGGGAGAGACAGGGGGTCAAGAGGAGTTTATGAGACTGGTCATTGTCCAGCTGGTGGGTATAAGCTCCCATGAGTGTTAGCACACAGCCGGCTAACTATGGTGATGACATATATATAGCTATTGCATCTGTTTGATACAATGTAACAATGGTAACAATGTTGAGCTTCATTTGGAAAGAAGTGAACAAAGAACAGTACATTTATATATATATATATATATATATATATATATATATATATATATATATATATATATATGTAATTCCCCACTCCCTGAGGGCAGACAAACTGCACTTATTTTCAAGAAAAGAAAAAAATCAGCAAATTTAGGTCAAATATTAATATTAAACAACATAAAATAGATCAAACTGCTAAAAAAAACCATAATCTTTATCATAAGTTTCAGAAGGTGTCTTTATAAAAGTATTGTCAGGAAGAGGAAATACAATTCTGAGAAACTTGCATGAAGAGAAATAATGTTCTCTTCATCACACCCGTGTCTTTTGAAGTCACAAGATGCTTTTCCTGTTCCACACAACTTAACTCATGCTAAATTGTATGCTCTGTACTGGCTTGAGTATGAAGAAAAACAGAGGAAATGCTGTTCATATGAGCAACCTAATGGGACAAAACTAATTGTTGAATTTTCAGCACTTTTTTCTTGTTTCCAGCTCACAGTGGCAAGGTCATTTTCAGGTCCGAACACAATGTACCAAGACTCACTGACAGGCAGGGTGATTATTGCATTATTTTACACTCTTAAACAATGAGGTGGGCTTTGTGGGCTTGGGAAAATGGAGGTGGCAGACAGCGGGGGCCTTTAGGGACTGGTGGTGTACAGCAGAATAACAGAGCACGCTCCCAGTTGGACCTTGAAATGTTCTGACATTAGCATGACCTAGAAACCCCCCTGCCTTTAAATAGAAAAAATTAGTTCCATTGGTGACAGGCTTCTGGTGCCCACTCCATATCTGCATCTATAATCAATTAAACAGCAATGCGTCTAGTATTTAATGATGCTCACGATCGACACATAAAACAACACTGGTGACCATGTTGTTATAGCCTATACAATACGTGACACTTTTGATATTAAGTAAAGTAATTTAGCTTTTATTCCTACAGCTCAGCCTCTCAGTAGTTGAGACACTATGTGTAGGGAGTCTTTACTGGGAGTAAATACAAAATGAAACACTTAAAAATAACTAACACAATTCAAAAGCAGATTGTTAGAGGGTGGCTATAACATGAAACTGAAGGGAATGGTAATAAATGATCCAGGAGTGGAGTTCCACATACTCATTACTTTATCATAATCACAGTTTACAATCAAGTATGTAAGCCACCTGAAGGCAAGAAATTGCAATTTATTAACAGTGCAATTAGAAGTGATTTCAGTGCAACACATGAATGCAAACTTTGCAATGAAACGGCCTATTTAAACAGCAACATTATAGCCATTCTCAGGCTCCGTGTAATGCATTTTTTGGGGGAGGATGTTGTGATCGCTGAGCTTGATGAAACCTTGCAAAGGAGGTCAGAGCCCGATATCACCTCTGTACATGCTCTGGATTCAAATGATGGATCTGTTCCACTCGAGTTGGCAAATTGAACGATGATTTCTTGCTCCAGTTTAATTCTGTGAGAGCGATTTCCAGCCATTATGATCATGGCAAGCATCCAAGGCTTATCCTGTTATCTCACGACCTTCTTCCTGTCCGTACCGAGATAGTGTTTGGGATGTTTTGTGTCGGCCCTGTTTGTGTTCTTTCTGTTTCTTTCTGAATTGTCAAACAATGAGGAGGGACCTCAATGTGGTCCAGCTGTCTCAACAACTTCCTGACAAACCCTGAACCAAAAGGGTCAAGTGGAGACTGAGTAGTCTGGTCAAACCCCTTATGATTTTAGACTTTCCAAAGAAAAGTTTCCAATAGGTATTTCCAAACTTGCCGCACTGATATGATGGAATCCGTACGTTGAAGTAAAAGTGAATTTAATAATTGCTATCGTGTTTTATAATTGCACTACCTCGAAAATACACATTGAAAAGCGTGTGACAATCTTTTGGGAATGACTGCAAGGCACACAGTGGATAGTTTTGCCAAATCAACACCACGTGTGAAACATTTACTGTAGGTGGATTGTGGTTAAACACAATGCTGGTCTATTAATTTATGAACCACAGGGAGTTGCTGGCAGAGCTATTAGATCCTGCCAGCACACCGTTGAGTTGTTGTTTGGATATGGAAGCAGAGAGAGAAACACAGAATAAATAGTGGAATAAATAGTGGAATAAATAGTGGAATAAATACAGATTGTCAAACTTTCCTTTTTGTGCCAGTGTAACCTTCGGAAACTAAGAAGTCGTTAAACCCATGAAAGGGGTTTTACTGTCCGAATTCCATTTCCCTGTTTCCCTTCTGCTTCCTCTCTATTTAAAGGGGCCTACGGAAAGAAGGTACAACACTAAAATGTTTTTTTCAGAAAGCCATTGCAAAACTTTTAACCCCAGTTTTAGCAACTCGACGTATAAAAAGTAGACTTTGAGATTTAGCTGATCGTTACGATCACTTTCGTGGCTCGTATGGAGTCATGACATCCTGACCTCCTCTGGTGGGTCTTTGTTAGAGATAGAGGTCAAAACTTAGTCTTAGTGGGGCTGCTTTTATTATTGCTTTAAGTGTCTTTTTTAAAACAAATGATTTCCTTATTATCTTTGTTAAAATTACATTTAGAGCTATATTTGTATTTCCTTGAGTCTATGTTTTGATGTTATGCTTTTCATAACTCATTTAGCTTTTCTTTAAAAGTGAAATGAAGCTTATTATTAAGCCACATCTTTTTCTTTTTTTTTAAAGCATGGCCTCACCACCACCACAGTGACGTGGTCCCGGGGACTCAAAATACTGCATATCAGAATGCAATGTTCCTATATGGATATACATACAAGATGAGGATCTGTCTAGTTTCTTAAGTCCTGCAGTTTCCTTAGAGTTTACAATCTGTTGATTTCTACATACATTTTAATATGCGTTACCTCCCATTGTAGATTAAACACAGTGTTCAGTTTAATGTGCTGTGTATGTTACAAACATCCCAAGAGCGTCACCAATAACCCAACATATGCTTGTCTAGTCTAATAGTCTGTACTAAATGCATCAATGCGTGACATTTCCCTTATATAGCTGTGAAAGAATAGTTCGCAGGCATATAGAGGAAGTGTGCTCATGTACCCTCTCACTCCTTCACACCTTCGAGCGGACCTTATCTGAGCGAGGTTCACGATTGCGGAAGTGTGACAATGTTTTTTTGTGCTGCTAATTTTGTGCTTGAGTTGTGTTCAAAACTTTAAACAATCAGATGACTTATTTTCACAAACTCTTTGGGGACAATGCACCACAGTGAATGTTCTGTTTGTTGTGTTGTTGTTGTTGTGGATTTGTGTTGCATTTGGAGTTGTGCACACTACTTACTTACATCGGGGTAACAAGAGGACATAACATCAAGGGTGGAGGACGATGGTAGCACATTTATTAATGTTCATTATACCCTCTTTTCTCTTTTCATGAGATGGCTGGTGTGGAAAAAGCTCTTGGGCTTCTCCAAGTGTAACACAGCAGAAACACACCCAGAAGCTTAGTCAATGTGAAATTGCACCGTCCAGTGGCGAGAAGGGGATATTACACCATCACCCAACTAGATCCTTTTGTGAAATACACTGTAAATATCCAGTGGATGCAATTATCTTATGTCTAGTGTTCATGTCCCTTCTGCCCCAACCTGCTTTTTAATTCTCACAATCTATAACTGCATACAATGGTCCATTACATCGAGGGCACTTTTCTGGGTTTACCTAAAATAACAAAAAAGTCTCCTTGGCGGTGCAAATTAGGGCAAGTCTTTTCTTAGTAGAGCCCATAATAAGCGTGAGATAATATTCCGTTTAGAGAATCATTTCTTATCAGGCGCAATGTGGAACAACAACTTTACCTTTGTGTTATTGGGTTGGAAAAAAAGGAGAAGCCACTAAAATCAGCAAATTCAGCAAGTTTAAAGAAAACTGTATAAAGATGCTGACTAACAATTTGAACATGATGTCTGGTTTACACGCACAGGACCAAAGCCAGAAGGCCGCTCCAGGGGAAATGATCAAACCCAGGTCCAAAACGTAATCTTTTAAACTGTATTCATGTTAATATTGGACTGGATTATTGGATGGTATGCAGTGAAATTCTCAAACACATCGGTAGCCTATACATTCTATAATACTATTTGACTTTCAGGAGCTGTTGAGCACCATTGCTTGCGAACTGAAAAAAACATGCAGGCTTCCTTGCCTTACTCCATTTAATATGAGGATATGTATTTAATAAGCAGAGGAGGAAGTCACTCTCCCTCCGTGTGAGTTGTTATTCAAGCTTCTCCAGTTTTTGTTTACACAGCCAGCTGGCTGCGCATGCTTTCAGTGCATGTTAATGCACGTGAGCGCGCCCCACGGGTTAGCTAACTGCTGCTGCTCCGCACTCATAAGGCGGAGGAGGAGGCAATAGAAATGCTCACAGACAAGATTATAAAACAAACATGTTTAACAAGAAATCAATGCATACCATTTAAAAAAAAACAAACAACATACAAATATTTGAAGTATAACCCAAATCAAAACACACTCGCAACAATGTCACATGACCAACAGGTGCATGCTGGATGGAGCTAAATCTCTCACGGTGGGCTTAAGGAGTGTGGTGGAAGCTGACAAGCAAAGAAGTTGAACCTATGGAGCAGACAGAGTGGCCCCTCAGACGGATGAGTACAACACTCTCACTGATAGATTAGTTACTCTTTATCGGAGAACGTCAACAACCACTGCATTGCATCACAACATAGGTTGTGTGAGTGTGTGTGAGTGTGTGTGTGTGTGCGCACACGAGGCTGCGAGGTGTCCACAAATTGGAGCTGCTGTGGAGTTTTTTAATTGACGAGGCCATGACTATGTAACAGTTCAGCTCCACACCTTCTTTCTGTTAATAGTTGTTTTCTTTATATCTGTTTGTCTATTAACTCTCTTGTCATTTCAGACCCGGTCATTCACACCTGATCATCCTTCATTCCCTTCACCTGGTTCTCACGCCCATCTCACCTGCAGCCCATTCCCTCGTTAGTCACTCACTACTTAGGTTCCCTCACTTGTCCTCTGCCAGATTGTCTTGTGTTTTGAGACCAAGTTCTCCAGCGTTCCATAGTCTGTGTCCCTGTTTCTGTCTGTCTGTTCTGTTCTGTTCCTGCCGTTACTCCAGTAAAGGATTATTATTTGCTTACTCTGTTTTGTCCATTGTGCTTGGGTCCCTGGTCTTCGATCCGTGACAGACTATGATGCTTTATTCTCCTGTTGATTCGATAAGAAAGTTTTCCAGTTTTTTTGTAGTTTGTTGCACCGGCTGCTGTCTTCATACCCTTCATTTATTTATTATTGATTTTGTTGAATTTTCTGAATTCTTTTATCTTTTCAGGTTAAGATTCAAGATTCAAGATTTTTATTTGCCATTTCCAGACACATTGGAACTCTTATGCAGTCAGCGTTTCAGACATTACATTATATTATAAGAAAGAAGAGAAAAATACAAGATATAAAAGAGAACACTGTACAGAAGTGGTGATGTATACAGAGGAGTGGTACTATGTACAAGGACAAGAGAGGTGCTAGTATGTACAGTTTGGGGTACAGTTTTAAATTATATTGTTTCAAGTAATAAAAAAATGGCACACATTTTAAATTAGACAGCTTTAAATGAAGTGTTACACGTAAGGCTACACTGAGCAAAAATAGTACATTTCAACCAACCTACTTTTTTAAACCTTTAATTCAAGTGCAGTTTTTATAGAAGTATTTAATTTGTCAGAACTACTTAGTTATGCGTCCTCAACCACATCTGAAAAATAGATCTTTGGCCTTTTCAACATTGGCTTTTTGACTACATGAAAGACTGCCATTTTTCTGCTAATAAAGAGCTGTGCACAGTGTCAGATGCCCTTTTAATTCCCCACAGAGAGATTGAACTGCCTGTCTAATTTGCTCCAAGGCTCACGGCCACCCTCTTGGAAAATGGATGTGGAGGAATTTTGAATCATCTTCTAATGCAATCTGGTTTACATAATCAGTTCAGCCCGACCCTGTATTAGAGACACGACTCAGATATTACCCTGCACCCGCGCCGCCACTATCAGGGCAGCCAAGGAGAGATTGTCTATTGTCACTCACACAAACAGAAGTCTGCTGCAACTTTTGCAGATGGAGAGCTAACGGCAAGATAAAGTCGTGCACTGGACAAATGTGGATCCATATTCACACCTACAGGTCTGTGAATACATAGTGACAGTGCATGGTTGCAAAATCTATACTTAGCCTATGGGAACTTTCTTCCACAAGGACTTTTGTATATCACAGAGAGGCTGCACAGGCCTCGGAGGTTACACTCTATCCCCAAGGTGCTCAGGCCTCCACGAGAAAACGGTGTTCTCCACATAGACTACTTCTCCTTGCCCCGGGCCCTTAAATTGTTTCTCACAGCACGAAGCGCATCGATTTAAAAAAAGCATTCCCGACCAGAAATTATCTAAACTAATTATTGTATGCTATGCATGTTTTTAACGAGCCAACTGAATACAGTAACCACTACGTGTTAGTAATTGTGCTTTTAATGATATCACGGTTGGAGATTCAGTCCAGAGTATGAAGTAAATTGCCACAAATGAATTACATTAATGTAGTTATATTATTATTGTCATAATATCAGGGATCTTTGCAAACAAGTACTGTATTCAAAGCCAGACTGAACCACTAACAGCTCAGCAGTTGCACACTACAGAGCGCTGATGCTTGTGGCTAATGTGGATTTAAGCATTCGCTCCTGTCAGCAACCGGCTCCAGATAGCCCATTTGTCTTGAAGTGAGCCCCTCCAGACACATCCAACACCTCTAAGTTAATAATCATAGACGGATGTACTTCATATTGCATGAAACACATTTGAACTTGATTACGCCTTCATTTGATTGAAAGCGTTTACAGTAAAAAATGTAAATGAGTTTTCGCTTTTTGGGTCGCGTGAATAAACAAAAGGCTGCAGGGCTGCTCAAGGGATAAATGCTCAAGCCCTGATACCTGAGAACATTAGGATAATTGCATTGCAGTATCCTCAGTAGTGTAGTGTAGTCTTCATACCATTAGTTGTGTCCGTGCATGCACGTGTAAATATTACAGAGTTGCACCCATAGGTCTTCTAGTCCTGAGTGCAAAAGTGTTTGGATCCGCCAGAGTGCTTAAGCAAAAAAAAAAATTCTGCTTACTCTGTAAAACTTTAAGTACTTTGGACATACCGTTAAGTAGGAAAGTCCAAATAGTGATAAAAGGTGGAATCTAACCAAACTCACATGCTAAAGACTTATAACCAACCATGTCACCACTTTGAGTATTTTATTTATCGCAACTACAACTACTTTTAAGGTTGTTTAAGAATCTTTTTCTTTGTTCATTCTGTTTTGACAAAAAAAAAAAAAAAAAAAAAGACTTAACACCAAACTGTACAGGAAGGGAGTGACAATTAGTGTGAGCAGACACTACTGTATTAGTTGCACTCCCAGTTTGGAAGCTGTGTACGTGCATCTGTTTGTCTCTGCATTTAAAAAAAATTCCTTTGCGCTCACATCTGAGAAATAAAGACGCGTTGATGTTCCTACGCTTTATACATTCGTCTCTCTATTGTTCCAACTTTAGGAGCTCTTGGAGTTGCCTCGGGGAACAACAGTAGCACAGTTTCTGCGTCTCATCAGTCCGTGGTAGGTTAGTCATGTGATCACAACTGACGTGTTTGCCAACTCCGAAATAATTCAAAGGCTTGTCAATTCTACAAGTCAAAGATCCAATTCAGTCTCGAGGCTGGAGAGAAGTGATAGAGTTTCATCAGGCTGTGCATTGCAGTTAAGCTGCAGTCGGGGCTGAGTTTTGCAGAGAGCTCCTGCTGTAAATGACAAATTATAGATAAAGCAGGAGTCGGTCAAGTGGCCACAAACAGTAAGGCAGGGTGAGAGGCTTGTTGTGCTTGAGCTCAACCAGCAGGATGCACTGCAGCCCCATCAAGCACCATCTTTAATGTCAGGGAAACTTATCAAGCTGAAGAGCAGCATTTCAGTCTGAGATGAATATTTATGTGTGTGGGAAAAGTAATACAAGTGTTCACATAAATGAATATCTGTGCTCAAATTAGAGGTTGGAGAAATGGCTGCGATTATCTTGTTGCCTAATGCTTAATTGAAGTCAGCTTCTAATTAGCTTGGCTATTATCATCCAAATTGGCAACAAATCACAATTTCTCAAAACTTTGTAACATGGTGAGAATATATAATTTTTCCCCCCTCGAAGTAAATGTAAAGCTAGTGCATTATGAAGAATCGTAATCTGCGTCCTCTTGTCACAGCTTCACCCACTGTGACCTCTTTTTTAATTATCATCCCGCTCAACATTAATTTAGCTAAGAGCAAAAAAAAAAAAAGAAAGAAAGAAAATCTCAGAATGAATGTCCCTTCATTCCTTTTTGTTACGGTGTCGCCCTCATTACATGCTATGTAAGTCCTGGGTGTTTCACCTCTCACCAGGCAAATGGAAGTGCTATATCTGCAGCACATTTTCTTCACTTTCATTCTGAACAGTGTGCCTGGCTGAGACAAATGACATAGTGCTTGCTAGACAGAATGGAGTTGTGCATTGAGCTCTGGGGCCCTGAATGGACTGCCTGTGGTTTTCATAAGAGTATAATTCCTCTGCTTGTGTATGCTCTGCAGGCTGGTGGCAGCGCTGATTGTGGCCATACTTGCGTGGCTGCCAGTGTGAATGAATTGTTCCAGAGTGATGTCCTGCACAAATAGCTTACCTGGGAACAAAGCGCAACAGATTTCCGTTGCAGTTGCAACTAAGCCAGGAATTCAGGACCACAAACACTGGCTCAACTTTAAGGTGTTTTTCTGGCACGTCTGACGTCCACATGCTGCAGAAGTGACGCTGGTGCTGATTGATCGATTCTGACCTGTGAGCGATCAACAGTCGTCCTCTCACCCTCCAACCCTTTAATACCGTATATTCTAAACACCTGTCAGCCAGGAGCTCCCATTATGTCACCTTATTCTCCTTCACCCTCTCCCCCCCCCCCCCACCCCCCCCTTTGAATTATTGAGCTCTTTCTGGGGACAGGCTCCTCTCATCAAATGTGTAGGCCATCAAGCTTGCTTCACCGCTCCTTCACCCGTGGCTGCATCCGCCCCCATGTTGCCTTATGACATTGAGGAAATCACTCAAATGTCCCTCACTTACTTCTCAGTCACTAGACCGCTCGCTCCCTCTCAATCTTTTCTCAAGCTCCCGCCCTCCTAACCCCTTCTTTAAATCTCTCCCTTTTGCCCTCACAGTTTCTTTACTTCTTTTTTTCTACAATGTCGCACACACACACACACACACACACACACACACACACACACACACACACACACACACACACACACACACACACATTCTCCCTCGTTCCCTTGGTCTGTATTTTCCTGTAATGACACGGCCCACTGCCGGGTGTCACTGAGTTGATGGAGGGAAAAAAAATGGAGGACTGAGGGTAGGGAGGGGCTTGACAGGAGTGTGTGTGTGTGTGTGTGTGTGTGTGTGTGTGTGCGTGTGTGTGGACATGTCGGTCTGAGCAACATGGAGGGGAGAGACAGACAGACCGACGGAGGCAGAGCGACAGACATTATGCCTGCGGGTGCGTCTTGTTTAAAATGTTCCATCCTGGTGAAAACACACTTGGCAGTTAGTGCAATAAAGCCATACAGCCCGGCGCTTGTGACTCCGCTAATGGTGTTCCATTACAGTCTCCCAAAGGACCTTTTTCTGTACATACGCACAGACTGTCTGTCAGTTTTCTCCGCCTGGTGCAACCGTGTGCCACCTGAAGCCAAGTGCATTGTCTCATACTGTATGAAAAAGCTGTAGCATACTGATTAGACTGGTTGTAATGCCGCATCACATGTTTTACCACCTGGCTGTGGAAGAAACGTCTCTTCATAGAAATAAAGAGAGCAATGGCGCCTTTATTCTCTGCTCTGTTGTCGTAGGCTAATTTAGAGCCACAGAAAGCACTGAAGCAAACCTTAAGGACCCCTTTTAAAAGCGTTGGTAGCGGCGCATGTGATCTAAAACCTAATCAGGGAGACATCTCGGCTTGGTGCAATTGCAACATTATGAGAGTCGATAAGACCGTAATACAATGATTTTCACGTGTCATCTCTCTTTACCGCTCAGGTCAGTCAATAGAATTGATTCAATCAGCAGCACAGCGCAAAACACAAACTTGGAAAAAAATAAATAATAAATAAAACATTTCACAGACAGTAGCGAACATCTCAACCCCACAATGCACCCCAATACGCATGCATGCTCACACAATTACTAAACATGAGATTTGGGGTTTTTCTGAGGTATTTATTATGCACGTAGGATTCGGACTGTGAATTTGTTTATGGATTCTGTTTGAGGAAAAGACAGATATGTGCTCAGCCACCAAGACAGTCAATTCTGCAGGAAGTGCTTTTGGAAAAGCCCCCCCAAAGCTATTCAAACAGATTAGCGGGCAACAAACAAAGCACAATAAAACTCTGACAGTGGATGGTCGCAAACTGACCGATGGCAACAATTGATCTAAGTTTAATGGGATGTATGAAGCGTACAGGGGGGGGCAAGTACTGTGTGTGTTTCTGTATGTATGATTAGGGCTGAGAGAGGTTTCTGGCATGAGTGGGTGGTAAAAATGCCCCAACTCCTGTGATACGTGATGATCTGAGGAGGAAGTGGGATATGGCTGATCCGGTCCATGTTATTAGTCGAGCTCTGTTAGACCATGTAATAGCCTCACGGCGCAACATGGAGTCGCTGTTCCAAGAGCCAACTTTGCCCAGTATGACATCCTGATATGGAAGATATTCGTAATGGTGCTACAGCAAAAATTCGCTGGTATGGCTGTGTACAGGTGTGTGTGTGTGTGTGTGTGTGTGTGGCAAGCTCCTCGGAGTGTTTGCATAACTGCTGATTCTGCTCTTCCAAACCCTTCAACTCTGCATTTTTTTTCCACAGACTCCCCCCCGCCCCCCCGCCCCCTCTCCTGTGCCCTCATCTCCTCTCCTCTCTTCATCGCCACACAGCTTGCCTCCTCGCCCTTTGCCTCAATTCGTCACACATACCTTTTCATTACCCCTTCAGCCCCTTCCAGCCCTGCCAGAAAAAAAAAAACCCTCCCCTCCAACAATTCCTCCAACTGCTCACGGAGAGTTGCAAAACAACATGAGGTAGTGGGCATCAAGCAATATCCTACTCTGGAAAAAGTGAGAGCTGGACACTTATGCAACGGCGATGACGCTTGGTGATGGCGAAGGGAACGAGTGTGGACGGAGAGAGTGGAAGGGTGGAAGCAGACGATAAGAGAGCGGGGCCATCGTCTAAGAGACGAGTGTAAAGCAATTACTCAAGATGAGAAAAAAGAAACGCCTAAGGAAGGGATACAGATGATCCCGACGGAGGAAAAAAAGTCATACAGCTCTGGTCGACGTGATCGACTGTAACTTAAGTAACAAAAAGTCTCTGTATTATGCGAGAAAAGATGTTGTGTTTATGAGTCACTCCAGGTCTGGTATGGAGCTCAGGAGAATGTTGATCGTATATATTCCTACTGGAGGGCACTTCACCTGTTTCCTGTACTTCAGATGACAAGCAGCAGAGAAGCATTATCACTTTTAAACATGACACAGGAAATGTATCTACTGCGTGCTGTTCAACTATAGAGACACTTAAAACGTGCTACGTGCTGGTTTTTCCAACTTTTTCAATTGCTTTACTAGAGACAGCGTTTTGGAATGGGTCTCTTGTACGAACACAAAGAAGCTTTGATACTCATCAGAGCATAAACACACACACACACACACACAGTCCACACTGCATTGTGTGTGCATGCTCATGCAACCATACAGCATATTTAGCTAAGTAATAAAGCAGCATTGTTTAAAGAGAGAAAATACATACAGCCCCCGTGCCAGGGCATTTTATGTGGCATCTGTTTTCCATTCCTTTGCTCGGCACAAAGAGCTGGCCGGATGCCGCGGCACTCTGGCCAATATCTCTCAGCCAGGGTTGAGGTATATGCAATCTGCATTGGGATTCATCTCATTTGAGCTCACCCCAGCCTGGCTGAACATGCCTTTGTCTTTTCCCAGGAGTTTTGGATGTATATCTATCAGAATGGGTGCAGAACAATGAGAAAAGCAACTACTGAGCTTCACGGGAGGGCTGTACTGCACTTTACAGTGAGCCGGTGCGGCGTGGTATCATTTCCCCTGTCCTCTTTTGCCAACATTACACTTCCTCTGTTGTTCTCCATAGCCCTTCTTTTTCTTTGCTCTTTTCCACAGATTATTTCTCTCCCATCTCGCTTGTCTCTCTCTCTCTCTCTCTCTCTCTCTCTCTCTTTTCCCCCTCATTCTGAGCTTTTGTAGTACCACTGGGATCTCATTAAGCCACTAACTTCAAATAAATAAAACAAACTGCAGAGACAAAATGAGGGTTCTATATATTTAAGAAAAGAAAACTGGGTCGTAATGACTTTTCCTTTTCCCTGTTCTGACACCTTTCTCCACTCTCTCCTCTCTTTGTCTCGCTGGCTGCCTATGTCAATTCAATTAATTTCAAACAGGCTTTATTGGCAGCACTGTGGCATTGTGATGGTGCGAAAAGCTTTACAACAAAAGAGAAAAAAAGCAAAACATGCTGCATTATATCTGCCTCTCCGTGTCTTCCTCGCTTCGCAGCCCTAACGCTTCCCCACTCTCTCCCTGCCAGCGTGCAATCACTGCAGCCGGCAGAAAGCGCAGAACATCTCCTTCCTTCTTGCACATCTTCCTCAGCCCGACCTCTGTTTGGGTGTTTTTTTTCTCCTTTTTTGTCCATCTGTACGAGCCCTCAAATAGAGATTTTTTTTCTTCCTGTCTTTATTAGAGATGAAAAGACAGCTGTATGGACAGGATTGTCAGCTACATCTTTGCTTGGTTCTCCTCTCCACGCTCTTGCACCTCGTTTCCTTCAATGGCCTCCTTCCCTTTTCTCTATCCGTTTGTCCAGTGTGGACCATCGTCTGAGGGCTTCAGTCCCAGCTCATCATTTGTGGCTGGTTCCTTTGTCCTGAGGCGATGAGAGAGCTGAAGCTGATCCAGGAGTTTCTTTCAAACACATGAACAGGCAGGCTTGACCTGCCGTTGCGAGGGTCAGCTTTTGTTACATACGGATGAACTGGGAGTGGACTGTGCTGGGGCTGAGGTGAGACAAGATGAGCGTCCTGGGAAAGTATCTTATTATTATTTTAATCGATCAAGCTCGGAGAGTGAGCACCACCAAAAGATCTGCCAGTGGAGTGATAGTGCCATGGTGCTCCGAGGACTTCCACTGAGATCAAGAAGCTGCTGATGTCGATTGAGGAAAGAGAGGCGGGGGAGAGAGAGAGAGAGAAAACGGAGCGACGGGGGAAAGCCAAAGAGAATAAATAGAAGGATAAAAGAAATCTTGATTTGGTCTGAGAGAGTATTGATTTTTTTTTTTTTGTTGCTCTGAGTTGGCCATGTGCCTGTTATTAGTTTAGAAACAAAAAACGTAGAGAGAGTTGGCGGATGTGTGCGTGCTGCCCGGCTGCACTGTGTGCATGTGTTTTTGTCCTGCGTGACAGTTTATGTGGCATCACGTGTGTGTGTGAGGTGAGTGGGCTGGTGTATCGTGTGTATGTGTGTGTGTGTGTGTGTGTGAGTGTGTGTGCAGAGGCCAGGCTATTGGACTGATGTATGGGCTTGCGTGGTTTAGAGTCCCTGGCTGGTTGGAGATGTTGGGATTAGGGGGAGATTAGAGCAGTGATTACACAATGTCTTCGCTCTAATGATCCCAACTGTTTGTTCATCTTATCAACCGCACTGCACTGGATTCCACGACTGCCGCTGATATGAGATAACACGCGCATTACTCCCATACACCCCACCCGCCACAGGCCCCCACAACTCAAACTGCCACCACCTCGCCAGTCAGAGAGAGGAGTGACCCCGGCCGAGTGGGCAAACAAACCCCCAGGGAAAGAGAGAAAGAGATGGACATGTACTGTAGGAAATTCATAGACAGTGATGGTGACTCACAGGGCTGATCTCTCGAGTCCACAGAAGCATTAGCCAGAGTGCTCATTGTTCACTGAGACAATACACTGACCCTCCGGAGAGCCCTCGGTCTGCAGTGCAATGTACCCACAGAGCCGCAGCATATTACACAGGGAGCAGTGGGTGGAAATAGCGATAAGGTGTCCAATGTATTGGTAGTGTACATTTTCTGGTCATTGGGGAGAAATATGAGGTTATTGGTGTGTGTGTGTGTGAGTGTGTGTTCATATTTCCCTGAAAAAGGAAAAGGTTGTCGTTGGTTTAAGTCAAAGCAGTGGCCCATGAAAGAAAGGATTTTTTTTAATAATAAAGTAAGGATGCGCAGATTTGTGTGCTTAAGTGTGTTTGCCTAAATATGACTCTTTGCGTGAGAGAATACAGTACATGTGTGTATCAGCATGTGTGTGTGTGTGTGTGTGTGCACTTCTCTCCATGCCTGCATGCCACTCTGATCTCCCCATTACAAGGTCGATTAAACCGCTAATCCCCAAAAATACACGCGTCCAACAGCACGACACTGAAAAAAAAAAACTCTCCCAAGGAAAAAAAATGTCTGAATCTTCCCTTCCCTGTTGCTCGGAGCTTAAGCCACACACCAGTGCAGCATGCTACAGAGCATCAGCACGGAAATGTGTTTTACCTCCATAACCACACAGGCAGGGGATTAACAGGCACCTAAACCCTGGAAAAGCTGCTTTTTTTTTTTACACTTCTATGGCCTCAGAATAAATCAATAATAATACACAGAAGGACTTTGAATGCTATACATTATTTTTCATTCATGTCAACTTCCTATTTTCTGGCTAGTTTTGGCAGACGTGACTGTCACACAGTTGGAGGAAACAGAAGAAAAAGATTCAGAAACGCTGAACACAAGTTAATGGAATGAAGATGAAAAAAAATCCCCTTGCATCCTTTGTTTTTCCCTCTAGGCAAGTACACGTATCCAATGCTTTTAAAGTCATGACTGCATACTGAAAAGCAGTAATTACTGTGGCTCTTTTACTTATGTATCCCTGTTGTCCTGCTCTGCTCACTGGAGGAGATGTGGAGGAATCTGCATAACCTTTAATTAGAAGCTCCGTCAGGGAGATGGACCAGAGCAGAAGACCCTTGGAGGCTCCACCATCTACTGCCTAACATCGATTCACCCGGAGCGATGCTTAAACTCTCACTCTGCTTTATTCCGCCTTGCCTTTCCCTCTCGGTAAGGTCGGTTAGCTCGAATGCTACAGACGTGTTGGATTTGTTCCACAGAATAGTATTTCATGGGCTGATATCATCATTTTGATTGTTGAGGGTAAGTGGACATTACATTGAGGTTGAAACCTGTCACTAATAATAAGAAAAATTGCACATCTTTTGCCAGATTAAGGATCGTGTTTGGGTTCTTGTTAAAATGGATAGTGTGATCAATGAAGAACGAACCGATACGGCACCTTTTGTTAGTGACAAATTGAAGTCACTAACAGTCGCTCTTTATCACACCACATTGATACACACGTAAATGGTATTGCTCGGCAACAGCTTGGATCCACGTTTACTTTCTGTAAGCTGATGTTATTCACATAACGGAAATAAACGGGAACGCGCAGTTTACGTGAACTGCGAACTGTATCTATAGAATAAATTATCTGCAGAGAGCCCTTGGCAGTTTGTTCAATTTTAGCATTCTGTTGTCGTTAACGAACGCCAGCTTGCTCACCTGAACGACCCCGAATGTTTGTGCAACAAACAGTAGCTGGTCTTGCTCAGCGAGGAGCTACTGTAAACACAAACATAAACAACACAACTATTCAATCATGATAATCCACTAAACAGCCTCCCGTGTTATGTTCCACTATTAGACAGTTACATCTCAAACAAATAGTTTAGAGGACAAAAAGGAAAAAAAAGAATTTTGCATATAGGCATTGCATCAAATTATATTCATAACTCTTTTTGCCTGTATGGTAAAGACAATACTTTGCAGTGGTTGCAAACAGAACTGAACTAGAAGTTCCGTTTTCCCAAAATAGAAAAGCCTTTGCGCCACGATCCATGTTTATTGAAAGTTTGACTCTGACTCTGTTTCTGAAAAACATGGTGATGTGGAACGTTCAAGTTTTTGTAAAAAAAATTTTTGTGTATCCACCTTCTCCGTGTCCACCACCCACATAAATACTGTCACCACAACGTCCCCGTGTGAGTCTGTCCCCGTGGTGTCGGCCGTAATGCTCGGGTTCTATGGCAGCTGGTGGTCTCTCGGCTCACCTCTGCAGGGTATAGATCTGCTCTGTTCTCCAAGGATCCAGTTAACATGGCTGACCCCTCTCTCTGCAGGTTGTGGGTTCTTAGAGGTCTGTCTCTGGCTGACGTTTATTGGGCCACCGTGAGAGCCTCGGCCATGACCCCGCCCTAATCGAATTATAATGAATCCACTAATGTGTGCATGTCTGTATCCTGAAGTTGCTGGAACGTCTTAGACTTAAAGTATATCTTGTAATCATATACATTTGAACCATATTTGGTAATCATGATGGCAAAACACAGATTTTCAGTATTGTGATAAATCAAAACTTAAGCATATGGGTTGTGATAATACTAATTAGCATCCGGCTTACTGAGATAATTAGTATGAAGTTATGCAAGCGCAGACATGTTCATTTGTCCTGCTTACTTGTGGGCTATGAATGCACAATTATCTATGTTAAGGGCACAGGTGATGTATTGTAGCAGCACAGGCCAATCATTAATTATGGCTATGCATCACCTCTTCTAAAAATGTTCATGAACTGCAAAGTGAGAACATCCAACAGAGGTTTAGATACATTAACATTAAATTGCATGTAAATTATGCAACTCATCAGACAAAAATAGAGATCAGTGTCATTCTTTCTACCGTATGTAATAATTTAAATCTGGTGTGACTTCGCTACATTTTGAATAAAAGAGCTCCCTGACTCAAACGGCTAATGCTAGTATTAATTATGATAATAATATGTTCAAAGCATTAGATGTATCCCCATCAGGGCTCGGTTTAAGCTAAATACCTGGTTTATTCTTGATTATCTTCTAATTAGAAAATAATGAGTGAAAAAACAACACAAGAGCTCACGGTCCCTCAATTATAATCTCCCAGTTGGTTGTGACAACCATAAAGGCTGCACAGTTACATACATAAATAATAATAAAAGAAAAAAAGAAGGCTCCAAGAAGAAGCTTTGTAATGCTCTGTGTACATATTTCTATTTAAGCTAGAATTTATGAACACTTTTCCCTCTCTGGGTTGTCTCAGGAAACCTCCAGAGTCCAGGTGTCGGCCTGTGGGTGAACAAGCACGAGTAAGATTTTGTGTTTGTTGAGTATTATTTTTTTTTTTGCAAAAGAATTATATAGCGCACTTCACAGAATGGTTCTGCTGCTCCGGGTGACCAATCAATGAGTAATGAGAGAGACCTTTGAGAGATTGACTGCAACCCACGTCCCCTTCGTCTCATTCGGGTCTTAATCACAGTGGTCCCGGAGGACTGCATGCCTGGAAAGGCCTGTTCGAGTCAACAGGGCTATGCACTTCCCAGACCCCCCCCCCCCCCCACACACCCCCACCCCGCCTGATGGAAGTGAAAAGATGGAATTGAAGCCAAGAGCTGGACTCTGGTATACCTGGCCAAAGTGGTTCTATAAATGGAGATGTGAAGCGGCTCATGAATAGCATTTTAACCTGACCCTGTCCACTTTCAATTGGTCAGGGTCAGAATGAGAATGGCGAGGAGAGATTCAATGAAATCCTTAATGAAAACCATTAGTATCTACAGGAAACCTAATTCAGTCAGGACAACTGCTTAATTGCATTCTCAATAGCCTTATAATTTGATTGGTATATTTTTGCCGTCTCAAAGCAGCGTGGGGCTCGACTATGAATGCTCTTCTGTCCTGTGCCTTTCTTATGTTTGATTAATATTCATCGCTGGTTCTCCGATGCTTTTAATCATTCTGGTCGCTATGAATGTTTGGCCTTGGCCCGCCCACACGTCGCAAACCTCAGTAGTCCAGTCAAGCCATTGTGGGATTTCCATTCGACTTTTTAATAACCTCAATGTAGATTTGAAACACCATGTAAAAGTATGTCACTGTCATTGCTGTCAGCGCTGAAGTTCCCAATTTTTCTACTGATGAGATTCATTTTGGAAAGAGGTAGAGAACATGTGGGAGGAAATGTGTTGTTGTTCGACTGCATTATTCAATGTAAAATGTGAGGGTCAGTTCATTTCATAATGATAATGAGTACAGCTTTACTGTAAAATGTTACCACAGTAACAGCGGAGATCTACTGAGTGCTGAGAAATTAAAAGACGGAGAGATATGGATTCGTGGAGGGGAAAAAAAAACATTGTAAAAGTTTCTCTAGGTGTCCGGGAACAATTAAAAGGCATGAAATATTCAACAGTTAAGGACCGGAGGGAGTTTTTAATACACAGAATTAAACACGTGCACCCTGAAAAGAGATGGAAAAAGAATAGAGAGAGAGAGAGAGAGAGAGAGAGACACGATTGAAAGGCAGAGGGGGGAGGGTTGAATAGAGTGTGCTGCAGTGAGCCAGTCCCTCAGGAGCACATTAAGTGAACAGTTCTTTAGTGTGTAGGTGTGTAATGTCCCTTTGTAAAACCTGCCCTTGCTTCTATAGCAACGCGCCTCTGTGGCTCGATGCACCGACGTATAAACTCACCACTGCATGTTTCCCGATGGCCACCACCCTCAAGTGTTCCCACACTCGTTCACTTAATAGAAATAAATACGCTCTATTCCATTTGCGCTTGAGCCACAGTTGCGGCATTGTTGGCATGTCATTTTGACACTGATGACGCTCTCACTATAGTTTATTTGTCCGCCATTTTTTTTTTTGTTGCTCAAACTCTAGCAATTACAGATTCAATCATTTACAAAAAAAATTCAACAACAAAAAAAACCCACTGAAAAACTGCAGTATTATAATAAACGTTTTCCCTTCAGGCAGCAGTAGGCTGATTTAAAGGTCTGTGGAGTAATCTATGACCTCTATCGACCTCTAATGGCAAGCAGCAGGAATTGCAACAACATTAATAGAACTCATCTCCTACACAGCCAACGCCCCCCCATCCCCCATCTCCCCCCCCCCCCCCCCCCCCCCCCCCCCTGTAAACGGAAAACAAACAGTCAAGTCATATTCACAAGTGAGATGAATAAGGTGGCTAATTGGTCCAGAGAGCCAACAGAAATAGTCTGTAAAAAGGTAATACATCACCATGCAAAAATAAAAAAATAATGGTATACTGCTGTGTCATTTGCTTTTTTTTTTGGCTCGAGCCTTTGTAGCTGAAATGTTAATACATCAACAATTTGTTTTGACATCTGTTTAATCCTCCATCATTTAGCAATTTAAAAATGTGCGTACAGATGAGTGAAAAAGAAGGGCCTGTTTCAAGAGACGGCATACGACGGGTTTGGGCTCGAAAGAGAGGTTTGAAAGCCACCGAGGGTAATGATCAATGAGTCATTTGTATTGTATTTGTACACAAACTATGCAACGCCTCCTATGTATATTATAGGTTATATTTTGTGGACAAGAGTGTACTTATTGTCCCTTGAAAAATGTGATTTCTTCAGCTCTTTGCCTGGCCAAACAGCAGCTCACTGTGCACATAAAAAAAAAAAAATGAGTTTCCTGAGATTTACCCATTAGACAGCTTGCATGTTTAGCTGCTGCACGTTCGGTCCCACCGCCACATGGCGAGTATTATGCCTCCTTGAATGTGGAATATGACAACATTTTAAGAAACGCATTGTCTGTTCATGGCAGATGGGCAGATTGTACCCACAAATTCTGTATCTCAGACACACACACACACACACACACACACACACACACACACACACACACACACACACACACACACACACACACACACACACACACACACACACACACACACACACACACACACACACACACACACAGCAGCCAGTTTTAGAGTTATTTTTGCTGGTGTGCATATTTGAAATGTCTGAGCTTCAGGCAAGGGGCATGTTAGGGGAGAGCAAGGGGAGAGCAAGGGGATGTGCAGCACAGCAGAGTTTCTGATAAAGACACTAAAATACTCCTTAAGCTTCACATTCACCTCGAAACATGTCACCTGGTATTAATTCATACGCCCAGATGGGTTCAATAAGACAAAGACAGCAAGTTGATTTGGTAAACAACTGCAGGGATTCATAAGGACTACGTCCCATTTGTGCACACCTGTTCCCCCCCCCCCCCCCCCGACCCCCCCCAAAATTAAATAATTATTTCGCAAAATGCATTGTCTCTGATAACTAAGCAAATCCCTCACAAGAATAGACTAAGTTTACTTTGAGTCTCATGCTTCCAGAGAAAATAAACCGGTCTGCAGCATCTGTTACCAGCCGACTTGCCAGAATGATATTACCAGTGGCCATATGGTCACCGCCACCCTGAGTCAGTCCCTTCATAACTTAGCTTTCATAATTAAAACAAATATTGTCACTTTTTTCTACTGTAATTGAAAGTAAATTGGATAAACATTGGTACGGAGAGAGAGAGAGATGATGAGACAGGACAAGCGAAAGGCGAAAAAAAGAAGAAACCTGCAAATGAAGGAAAAGTGTCAAAAGCTGAGAGAACACTTATTGGGTGAAGTGTGTGTGAAAATTGAGCCTAAAAGCTTTGTCAGTGGCTGGCAGATGGGTTGAAAAGGAGTCTATTCACCATAATAATAATAGTCTGTTTTTGTGGTAAGGAGAAATAGACAAAAGGACCATGTAGCAGCCTGAACAGGTACACAATTAGGTAGGTTTGTTTTACAGCGTTTTACTCACATGATGTAATCCTCTGTACTACAGCGAGTACAAAAACACACGTTTGTAACTGCAGCTGACAGACAACACACAGCATAATCATACAGTACGTGTGTCTACACTTGCCAGTTCTTTGGGCAGCACAAAGAGGTCAGATTAATTTTCATGGCTTTCAGGGTTAAGTGCTTCTCTTTCCCTCCTCTTCTGCAGTCCAGTCACAGGTCTGTGACAGCTCTGCCAGTCCTGGAAAGAAAACTCATTTTCCCCTGCTGATATGAACAGTTTTATATTTATTTTGCACATTACATTAACTGTGTATAAGAAAAGGAAAAAACAGAACGAGATGCACTGACACTTACGTACTCGCATCCGTTATTATGAACGTGATCGGACGTCTCCCTCCCGACAGGTAACAGTGGAATGAAAGGCTTCACGTGACGATATTCCGTGAATAAAGATTTCGTGCGCCTTTCATTATTATTAATTGCTCTTGGGGAATTTCAGCGCGTGTTGGTTCCCTGTCAATTAAGTGCACAACAATGGAGACAAGCTCACCTCCACTGGCCCTCTCCTGCAAGCACAACTGCCTTTCTTTCCCTTCTTCCCAGGAATCAATTCTCGATGGTGGACTTCAGTAAGCTCATTAGGCTCTCACTAGGCACCGACTCCATTATGGCTGCATAATTACCACAGTTCTGCCTTCATCCCCTTCTCTGAAAGAAACACCTCCATTCTGGGCCTGACAGTGATTATTGTTATGATACATCACCTGGGAACAGTGCTGAAAACATTCTTTACATTGCACCATTCCGTATCTGCATGCTGTGCACCAGAGTTAACCACGTATAATATATGTAATACAAAACGTAGTCCCTTTTTAATAATCTTGGGTCTTTTTTGGGGATTTTTCTTTCTTTCTGTCTAGATTATGTCCTTGTTCACGTTCGCTGCTCACGCCTGATGTGCCTGTCTTATGTTCATCAGGTATTCTACCATGCATAAACTACAATAGATATTTATTCGATTTACATATGTTCCTCTGCTCTCGCATATGCAATCGTGCATGGTTGCATGCTCACATGAAAGTGTGCGATTGTTTCTATTTCCACTGCTTGCGTGTGTGTGTGTGTGTGTGTGTGTGTGTGTGTGTGCTTCCGTGCAAATTGTGCATGTGTGAATAAACGCACAGATGGGATTCGGGTGGCTAGAGCAGGGAAGGCTGGAGCAGCAGACACGCTTTGCCAGTCTTTCCTCTCACAGGCGGTGCAAAGAAAGTGTAACATGACATGAAGATAATTAGAAAAGCAGATACATATATATTAAAAACAGCAAAGCTCACGGCAGGAGGCCAGGAGTCATTAGGATTCTGTCCATAATTTATACTGAACTGGGCATTAGCTAACCACCCTGAAGGCAGAGCAAGCCTCTCAGAGAGCTGATATATCATTACTCCAGTCTGGAGGGAGTTTTGATCCGAGTGCGCCCAACCTCCCCAGCTCCTTGGCTTGATCTGTATCTGCCTCATGCAGAGCTGGAGACACCCTATGGGAGCACAGCTCATGCTGTGCAGCTCCATATTGGACTCTGGACTTGGGAATTTTTCCACCCAACCCACACATGCAAGGGTGACTCAACAAGCACTTAGCACTTGAATCCAGGAGATGCTACTTCTCCAAACATGTAATATTAAATGTCACTGCTTGCCAAAATGTTATGAATAATCTTGTCCAGGGCGGGTGCTATGAATACCAGCACACCGAAACTGCTACCAGGTACATTTGATTACTTTTAGTCCAGAAATTGCAAGAGAGACACCGATATGTGAGCTGCGAAGGAGGTGTGAAAAGTGACATGGCGTGTAAGTAAAGCGGCTGCTGACGTACTGTACAGGTAACGATGTGGCATCAACACATCTGTGCCTGTTTGCACATATGCTGATGTGAGCAAAGCAACCATCCCTCTCACATGGTGTGGACAAAACCTGCCATGATCTGTTAAATAGGGGACTTCCTAAAGTTTGCATCTTTGCGCTGCCTTGTGTGTGCATTTCCTGAAGCAGACTTTTCACATGGCAGCCACCCTGAGAGCAGAGGAATTGGCCACGATAACAGCTGTAACAACAGAGTATATCATCTAATAGGAGCCCAGTTATTCGGAGGTGAATATATTTCTTGAGGGGATGATTAAATGAGAACATTGCAGAGGAGGTGATAGATGAAAAGGAGAGAGATATAGAAATGTGCTGAGAAGGAGTGGGAAGGTAGCAGATAGTGAGGGAGAGAGAAAAGTA
Source organism: Cyclopterus lumpus (assembly GCF_009769545.1). Lineage (NCBI taxonomy): Eukaryota > Metazoa > Chordata > Actinopteri > Perciformes > Cyclopteridae > Cyclopterus > Cyclopterus lumpus. The sequence continues at coordinate 18,233,601 of NC_046973.1, forward strand.
AGAAGAAGTGAAAATGAACAGGTGGGAGTAGAAGAGCTGAAATAAAGCAAGAGAGTGAGGCTGAAAGTAATAGACATATCACGGAAGGGGGGGATGGAGGAATGGAGGAGAAGAGTCTGATTGCTGGGCAGAGAAGGCACAAGAACATTAGCTGTTTCATTACACGGAGCAAGAGAGCCTGAATCTTTCCACACAGTAAGGTACCTTCCATTACAGAGCTCAGACTCCCAAAATACCCCAGAACAGAGCTCTCCGTTTGGCCCTCATTTTCTAAAAGCAGGGCCACAGAAGAGTGGTAAGCAGTCCTGTCTACCTGTGTGTGTGTGTGTGTGTGTGTGTGTGTGTGTGTGTGTGTGTGTGTGTTTACAGCTGTCTATTTTGAAATGTTATGTTATTCTGGGAAAGCAATGTTCTAGATTCTGTGACTGGGATTATCAAAGAACAGACATCTCTGCTGCACAGCGGCTACTTAAAGGTGTACACACAATAAAATAATGACATTGTTTTCCTGTGCCATTTACCAATCATCATTGTTTTTGTGCTAGTTGCCAAATGTTAGGAGGTATACGCCTGTAGAGATGTCAGCCTTCTCTCAAATGTAATAAGACAACAAAAATACATTTGAAAACCTCAACAGCAATGTCTCTTTCTAGAAATTATAACCCGGTTACTCAAGCAAACACAGATCTTGTTGAGAGCAGTTTCAAGCAGGAACTATTTTCTTTCTATACCAAAGTACACCCACCACCTGTATCACCATGCAGAAAGAAGCATGCATCTGTTGTAGGGCAAGAGGTTAGTGTTTGTGACAGCGCAAGATGTTAACTTTAATGTTGTCCTCCTCGGCTTGTGCGTAGATTTCGTTTTTTTAGGGCAATGCTGTTGTTTTTTTGTAAATATTTTTGATTTGCAGCTAAAATGTATAGTTTCATAAGCAAAACTAACACATAATGTATACTCAGTTTATATATTTTTACTTACAAAGGAGAAATTTGCTTTTTTGGGAGGGGGTTTGCGTAATAAAGACACAATTATACCTTCATAATTTACTATGATATTTTATATTGTAGAACAAAACATTAACAAAAACACCAAACAACGCAAACATGCTTACTAGATTTCCGAGTTTTTGGTTACTTATTCCTGATGCACTCTAGAGAGGCCCCGCCTCCTCCTGTGCCCGTGATACAGTTGGGTGGTGTAAAAAAAATCTCCACGGCCAATATCTCGAACACTTGGCAACTCACACCGAAACAATCTGGACATTAAAATTGTATCAAAGTGTTTCTTGAAAGGTTCTTTGCATGTTGGTAAACAGGGTGGACATTATGCAAGGCAGGTTTCAGGTATGCGTTTCTATTGGACAGTATCTGGGAAAGAGAAAGCAAGAGAGGGAGAGCCGCAGGTGACTTCATCAGTCAGAGAGACAGGTGGGTTCCGTCAGTGTGACGGCTTCGTCAGCGGCCCATATTAAACACATTAAACACTGGGCCGAGCTCCTCATTAATCAGCCCAGAGGGATGACAGCCGGCTCTGCTATCGGCCCCATACATCCACGCATGCCCGTGGCTGTCTGGGCTCCAGGTAATATACCTCTTCCGCAGATAACACTATGATAGATCGATGCAGCCTCTCTGATTGGGGCTCGCTAGTGTAATACCACCTTGTCTGGCTTTATCAGAGAAGCCCATTGAGTAGTCATGGCAGATCAGCTCCTCAAGAGCTTCATGATTCAACAGATTTTTGACTGGAAGGGAATGTGGCGATGTTGGTGTCAGCTGATTTAGTGTCGGACCTATAAGGCGAGACGGGTATTTTAAATGTACGCTCCAATCATAATTGTCATATCTCCCCCCCCCCCCCCTCTTCGGGGGTATAATGACATGCTGTGTGCAACCTGTCACATTAATTTAAACAGTGTTATTAACCCCTCAAGAGAACCTCCAGCATGAGAGGTGTGATTGATTCGTTCTCACAGTTTCCTGCAGTCCATGTTACGTTAGGTGTTTTGTATTTCACTTAGATATCTTTTCTGGTTGGTCAGACTTTTCTTTTTCATCAGGCATAATGTCTGTTTACTTCACAGAATACACTAAAATCAATAGGAAGTAGGAGTAAATATTAACTTTTGAGCACTGCCATTAACAGGCTACACTTTTGCATTCGGCATTTAATTGATTTGTAATTACACCGCCTACCTGAAGGGTGGCTTTTAATCATCCTTGGTCAGTAATATGAGACTGATTCCTCTTATATAACACACACTAAGCAGCAACACAAGCTGGCACCTCATCCATAACCAACTGATCTCCATTTTGTCCGACCTTAGCCCCCCCCCCCTCTCCTCAACTCATTCTTTGACAAAGGCATTTGAAGCTGATTGCGAGCAATGTGCAAATCACACCAATAATTGCTGTAGTTAGTGGTTGAGTTTGATTAATGTGACTTCGTTAAAGGTCCTTTTAAGAGAGGAGATTGTGTAACGGTGATGTGCACTTAAGTCAACTGGGATGGACAGCGTGGTCCACGTCAAGAGGTAGAGGGTTTGTTCTCCACCACTAGGTGTCCCCCCTTCAGAGGCTTGGGGCTGACAGAGGGGCTGAGAGAGGTCAGACCCAGAGAAGAGGGTGGAGAGGGAGGCGAAGAAAGAGGCGAGGGAAACTCCGCTGGGTTCTCTGCTTCTCTTTGTGCCCTTATTTGGACAAAGACAAGACAAGTTGCCTTGAGAGCCACAGCGGCTCGGTGCCTAACTGTGCTTATTGCTTTTCTGAATAATCCTTCAGGTGCTTCCTGCTCACCGATTTGCCTCAACTCATTGTGATGTAAAATGCAGAATGCAGAACTGCGACCTATAAGTACTGCAGAGATAACATGTTCCTAAAATCCAGGAAGCCAGTGAATGAAATATCTCTTTTTCATGTTTTTATTTACCAAACAAGCACTTTGTATTCCGTATTTATCTTCGTTTTTAACCTCCCCAGGCCTTTAGTCTCTTCCACTCTGGTTTTGTTGAGATATGCTGCTCTGCATTTCTAGTCCTTTGTCCTCCCCTCTCTTCGAGAGGAACTCAAACGTTTCCTCCCTGCTCTTTATTGTCTGCTCTTCTATTCCCTTGTATCAACTGCAATCCTGCGCTACAGAGGTTATATCGTTTTGTATTGGAGGGTCAAAAGTGCAGCAGCATGTTCGCCCACGGGCAGCTTATCTAGACTAGATTCCAGCAAATTCCACTGAGAACGCATAACATATTCGAGGTCGGTGAAATACTTGCAAAATGAACAGGGAGTGAAAAACTGCAATGCAAAAAAAACAAACAAAAAAACATCCAGAGGCTTTCTGTGCACCTCATAGAGGCAAACACCATTTCATTCCCTGGTGCACCGTGTTTCCGTGCGACGGCGTGCGGGGCCCTTCAACGGTGACCATAGCCCGCCTGTGCCGCCGCCGCTGTGCAGACACGGAGCCGGTGTAATTACTTCCATTATCATCACGCCACACAACACGGAGCGAAAGAGAGGAGGACGGCGAGAATTGAGGGGACTCACAAAGGCGACATGTGAAATCTACCTTCAGCTCGTGCACACCGGAAGATAGAGAGAGAGAGAGAGAGAGAGAGAGAGAGAGAGAGAATGAGAGAGTCGGAGGGTGGTGAGAGGGAAGAGGGATGAAAAAGAAGATGGCTTTGCTGTGGTTGCGTGTGTGTGTGTGTATCTCTGTGCAGAGCCTGAGTGTTTGCGTTTTTTTCTTTCATTTTCATGTTTGCAAAGAGAAGAGAGCTGTGCAATCAGTTTCTATCCCCAGCTTGTAATCAGCAGGCATGTCAGTAAACACTGTTAATGGGGGTGGACAAATCTCTCCCTTCTCACCCAAGAACCCTGCAGAAGCTAATTGGGATGAATGCAACTCCATGCATCATTTACCCTCACCATCTCTATTCCTTTTCGTTTCCCCTCACGTGTCCTTCCCTCCTTCTTCGCTTCTACTTTACCGTCCTCCATTGCTCCTTGTGCTTGTGCTTGTTAATGGCTTCCCGGCTCATTGATACCCCAGATGTTTTTTTTTTTATTTATTTTTTTATTACAATAAAAACATGAGAAACGGCAGAGTGGACACGGCCCCGTCTCTTCCACATGGGCGTTGAGAAAGGAGCTGTTTGCTGTGTTTGACACGGGGACCAGATATTAGCTTTAAGCATTGTTTTACGAATAAGGTATGAGACACTGTGAGCAACTGCTAATACAAATAACTCTACAATTTGATTAGTGTAAGCTAATCATCAAACGGGGGTTCCTGCATATATGCATACGTAAAATACCTCAGAGTAAAGAAATAACTAGATGATTTGATATTTTTCATTATGATTTATTATTTAGTTGCCACCTTCAGCCCATGCTCTGCGTGTATATGATGGTGAAATGTATTCATGGGTCTTGCTGCACCATCATTGCTTTTGTGATGTAATCTCTTTTCCCGTGGCTTGGACCCCACCTGTGGGAGAGAGAGAGAGAGAGAGAGAGCGAGAGAGAGAGATGTAAGTGCTTGTGTGATGTAAAATGCCTAATTTGGGGGGGTGATTGATGGTTTAATATTGCAGCCTGCAACCTTGCTGCCCCCACCTACCCGATGAAGCTGCAGGCAAGCACGAAACCATAGCACAGTGTGTGTATAATGTCACTTTCTATTTTCACATTCAAACCCAGCTGGTGGAATTAAACCAATTCTGAGCTTGTTTGTTTGGTGTGTGTGTGTGTGTGTGTGTGTGTGTGTGTGTGCGTGTGTGTGCATTGTGGGCGTGCTGGAAGCATTACTTCCATCGCGCCACAGCTAAAATCCACTTAGATATATTGACTGTGGTCTAGAGTCAGTGGTCAGTTATTGCAGCCATTTCTATTTTCCTCATTTTAACCAATCTTGCCTCATCTTTCCTGTCTCCTCTGTTTTCCCTCAGATACAGTGTGAGGTGTGAGTTCTCAGTGTCACCCGTGAATGTTCCCTTAATGTCATGAGGACCCTCAACGTCCCTTTGTTGTCTTCCTTTGTCCCTCCTTTTCACTCGTCTGCATGCTTCTTTTCCTCTGTTTTTCATGCAATGTGTGTTATACAAGGATCCTGCAGATTTCCATGCAAATTAGTGACATACCAATCAGATACACTGGATCAGTATCACACCTATATTGCTTTTTAATAAAGAGATCAGATTATTGTCAGAGGAGTTACAGTTTTTGGTTGTTTGTTCAAAGTTTTAATGGACCCATAATTAAGCTTGGTGTCTCAAAACGGTTGAAATATGTGACTTTGACCATGAGCGACCGCAGTTCCTAAGGTAACATGACAAAATACATATATATATATTTATCATATTTGAACATATTTTGATTGTCACAATTTTAGAACCACCGGAACTACAAAAAGCAATAAGGTACACTCCTGTTGGTGCATCCTGAATACATAATGTAGTTACACATCTGGGCAATACTCACATCTGTTCAACAAATCCCCCAAAACTGACGATCCATGGGAGCACTCTCTGAAAACACGGCCTGTATTAGAAGGACCCCGTTGTTTGGCTGTTCTTTAAAAGGCATATGACTATTAAAACATATTTAAGATAATGCTGCATTCCCGTGGAATCACGCAACACTTTCTAGACTGCACGGGGAAAAACAAACATCCAGCCCAAGGGCAGCAAAAAGAAAAAAAAAACGCATGACAATATGTTGCTATGGTGATGGATTAAAAAATCAGTGTGAGTGAGCTACGTAACATCGGGTTGTAATTTCTGTCTTGAAGAACAGCTAAAAGTTACATTTTTAAAAACGTTAGGTTTAGGCCCAAAATTCCTTTTGGAAAAGTTATATATCGTAGACATGGTTTAAAGGAAGCCGCTGACTAGAAGAAAGGCTGCACACAGCTTGAAAGCATGTTATTGTTAGTTATTGGAATCAGTTTTATGTGATCAAACATCGTCTCTAAACACACTGTTGAATAGCAGCCAACGTGAGAACAAAAGAGGCTTTCAAAGTTAAAGCTATATGACAAATACATTTTCATTTTGTGTTGATTGGTGTTTGATCATATAGAGGCGTCGATATTAATTTGGGACTGTTTTCATAATCCAGTTAAAAGTTCCTCACAGTATCCTGAGTAGCTCGGGATTCCTTTTTTAAAATTTTTTTTTAATGACCGCTTGACAGTCATTCAACTTTCCTCCAACGAGTGCAAACAAGCAACGTTTTGCCATACTTCTGATTCTTGACACGCCCACCTGCGACACGCAAGACGTGGCAAAGGGGACGACACCCAAATGGTTTCCCCACAGTCGAGCAAAGAATGTCGCAATTGGGGAAACTCTTATCTTCATTAGTCGTGGTTACGGCCAATGCCTTTCAATCTCCAAACGACCGACTGACCTCCTCTCTCACTTCCTGTGAAGATGGACGCCATGTGACGAGCCGACGGACGAAAAAAAAAAAAAAATGAAGTTCAGTTTCAATTTGAAAAGTTAGACAAAGTGCCTTTGGATCTTTGTTGATGATGTTAATCTGTATTCTATACAGTTCTCAGTGGGGAAATGAATCATGGCACTATGCCTCTGAGTCATCTAGCCGTGCAGAAACTATGGTGTCATTATGTTGATGTTTTGTCTACCATTAGCCATAAGGAACAACTGCTCACAGTGATATGCATAATGCCAGCCAGTGTGGACAAGCGGGATGAAATACACTGAGAATACTTTTTTTTTCTTCTTTTTTTCTTGAGATTGAGTTGCGGACGCACTCACCACATGTGAATGTGTGTGGACACAGTCTCAAATGGTTGTTGTGCTAATATGTTTTTAATGTCTTTGGGATGCAGTCGACATCTCTAATTTGTTTTTGTCTAAGCTGTGTGCTTATGTGGATGGGGGGGGGGGGGGGGGGGGAAGACATCAAAGCAGTAAAAATAGCATTTCTCATTAACCAGCCTTTCCCTCTCATTTATTTTCCTCATCCTCACTTGCCAGTTTGTCCACATGAGTGTTTTTTTTTTAGGCACGGCGTGTGAAGTTGTGAGGAGGAGTTGCTGGAGAAAGGATAATGGGGCGACACTTGGTGTCCGTTCCTTTCTGCGCCTTCCTAAATTCAGCCCTCAGCAGGCTTTCATCGGGAAACTCATTGTCTTTCAAGTGATCAACTAAAAAAATAAATAAATAAAGCTTCTGACAAATCAAAGTTGAATGAAACAAACCAGTTTTGTTCCGTCGGTTCCTGCTCGGTATGAATAATGTTAATAACAGCAAGTAGTTTAATATACGAGGTCTGATTTTCTTGACAGAAGAAATCACTTTGTACCTTGTTCATTCACATTATTTTGCTTCATTTGGTTTTCTGAAACGGTACAGGACACACACAGCAAGGTTTTTTAGACCAGCCGATCCAGCCCGACCTCCTCCCCAATCAGACTTTATCTCTTCTCATACTACGTCACCTCCTGGCTCACGATGGATTACATACGAATTGATTATGCGGTGTTATATACACATTACAGAGCATTACTTTTTGTATTTTGTAGGTATGACCATAGCGAACAGTGTATGAGAACAGCCACATTACATTACAATGCATTACATTTAGATAGATAGATAGATAGATAGATACTTTATTCATACCCAGGGGGAAATGTGTTTGAAGCAGCAGCAAACATGTGTACAATACATACAATACAATAAAATAAAACAGCAGGGCAGTACATATTACATGAAAAATAAAAATAATGAATTATCATTACACACATTTAATATGACAGAGGAGCGTTCACGTTAATTTTAGACAGTTAAAGTTTCTTCTCTTCGTCACCGACACGCAAGCCACTGCCCAGCAATGACAAAAAAGTAATTTAATAATATTTTAAATTTTAAGATATAAAACATTGATGAGTCACTCAGGGGCATATATATATATATATATATATATATATATATATATATATATATATATATATATATATATATATATGTATATATATATATATATATATATGTATATATATATGTATGTATATATATATATGTATGTATGTATGTATGTATGTATATATATGTATATATGTATGTATGTATGTATGTATGTGTATATATATATATATGTATGTGTATATATATATATATATATATATATATATATATATGTATGTGTATATATATGTATATGTGTATATATATGTATATATATATGTATATATGTGTATATATATATATATATATATATATATATATATATATATATATATATATATATATATATATATATATATATACACACATATATATATATATATATATATATATATATGTATATATATATATATATATATATATATATGTGTGTGTATATGTATATCAGCACTGGATCTTGGCTCCTGCTTGGATGCTTCTGACACGTTTGGTTGGAGGGGCGTAACTCAGCAACAAGTCGGTCCCCAGCTCGCTGTTCTTACCGTTTCACGCTGAATGCAACAGCAACCGACTTTATGTTGGAATGATTGGATTTTTGTGCTTGTGATAAATAAATCATGATCGATGTAGTAAATCCCAGATGCAACGGTAAATTGATATATCTGTTCAGCCTTAGCAGCCCTTACATTAAAATAATAAATGCAATAGCTTCTATGTCCTATGAAAGAGGCTTACAAATGGATACCTCTATTCGCAGTCGTGCGACGGCACCGTAATGTGAATGTTTATGTCTCGCGTATGGCTTCATTGGTCTCATTTGGGGCAATTTCTATAAATGACAAACGGAGGAAAGGTAAAGTTATACGAGTATGCTATCAAGTTATTTTTCAATCATTCACTAATGTCAGGAGGAATAGATCTGCCTCAACATATTTCCAAGAATGCTGATAGGTTAACCGTCTCTCGTAACCTTTTAAATAGCAGTATGAGCTGTATGAGCTGTATTACTGAATGAAATAAATCAATCCTGCCCACCATGTTGTGTGCACTGCTACACAAACACGGTTGCCGTGGCTGTAATTGTGATAAAAAGACATCTTTGTGAGAGAGAGAGAGAGAGAGCTGCATTTGACTGACTGATGAAGACTATCTCACCTCCACAAGCTATTGCAGTCTTATTATTAAGTTTAATGTCACCTGTCTCCATTTGTCTTGTGTGTGCGGTACCGTGATGAAGAGATGGATGTACAGTGTTTGCCGAACCGGCGAGGGATTCAGGCAAAAAAAAAAAAAAATCACAATGTTTTAAATTCCCTAAGCAGCGCCGCCTTCTGAAAATCATGACGTGACTGTAGATTGTTAAACAAAACATCTGATTTCCTCTGCACTGATCTGCTGCGAGCACCGGCTGAAGTTGCATTGTTTCAATTAAATTGGATTTTATTGAAGCTCCTCATCTGAAACATGTTTTCGTCAATTCAACCGGGGGATGCTATTTATGTACGATTGTGGAAAATAGTTACACGACTCATTCGTTAAAATCTTTTTAAAAATACATTTTGTACACGATTTAAACTTTACAACAAAAAAATTAGTTACAAAATGTCAGTAGATGCGTGTTGAATCAAAACAAAGAATATATGCAAATATTGAGTGGTTGAAAGCTGCTGCTTGCCAGTGATTAAAAACACTGATTCAGCTTGCTGGTGACTTACTATCAGTGCGGTCAGATATTTTTGCTGGAAAATAGTCAGCTCTGAAAGATGTGATCTTGAATTCGGAATTGGATTGGATTTGGTTTCCATAGTAATGGCCACAGACTGCTTCATTGATTCGATGGTGCCAGTGGACATGCATTTTTAGATGTATTTAGTTCTCATCTCCCCAACATCCCCCTGCTCTCATTTGAATCATTAAGCATCCCAGTGGCAGGTTACACTCACTTGTGATGTGATGCCTCTAAAACACGTGAGACAAGGAGTCCGACACTATAATGTCGAACCAGAACAAGGTAATGCTAATCATCCCCAGCCATAACAGAATACATTATTCTTAGCCACTTCATGTTGCTGTGGAAACTGTTTAAGAGTCAGCAGGTCTGCCAAGGGTGTTGTTAGGTTGTAGTGGATTTTATATATATTTGCACATGTAGATAAGAGAAGTTTATGTTTTAAATTAATACATAAAGAAAGATATGATAATTAATTTGGGATATTATGAGGAATATTCTGGAGGAATGTATTATGAAACATAAGAGAGGATCACTGTTTTATTATTCTGTTTTAATGACAAATGTAATGATTAACTGTATGATGCATGAGAATGAATGAATGTTTTATTGTTTAGACAATAGTTAAAATGGATGCCGATTGAAACCTAATGTGTTGCTTTTATTCTGAAGGCAGGATAATAGGGGGAACTTCCTATCCTTGACCGGAAGAGTGAGCTTTGACCCCGCTAATTTATCAATTGGCTTAGCGAACAGAACTGCAGCATCCTATGAACTGACCAATGGAACTAACCTTTAGGTGTGAATTCATTTGCATGACCATACTAATAGCCGAGCATTTGTTCTGGGGAACATGGTTCTACTGGTCTGGAGACTCGAGACAGCCCCGGTCTGTGGCTCCCTGGGAGCTGCAGTCCGTCTGTGGAGAGTTCCTCCTTTCTGGCCCCACGATCATGAACGCTACATGAGTATTATCTTTGCCATTAAATATTGTTAAACTTTAACTCGAATCCTGAATTTCCTGCGGCCACGGGACCCGGAGCTTTGAACACGAATCTTACAGTGTGCAGATAAACATGTCAATGTCAGTGCGCGTGTGCACGTGTGGCTTGGCAATCGGCTGCTCTGCGTGTTTCCTCGATTGAAACGTTGCACTACCCGACAAAAAAAAACCAAAACGGAGTCTAGGAGAAATTAAAAAGTAATGGTGGAGGCAAAAGAAACGGACAGATGACGGGGGGAGAGTGCACGCAGAATGGCGAGGGACAGAGAGCCAAAGGGGTGAGAGAGAGAGAGAGAGAGAGAGTCTGGATCAGGAGAATGAGTGAGACAGAGAGAGTTGTGACATGTACAGGAGTATATATATAGATTTTTATGGGGGCGTGTATTAAACCCTCTCTGCGAGGTGCGATGAATTGGGTCTATTAATGAAAGTGTGAGCCACTGTGTGGTCATGGATCCAACACACACACACACATACACACACACACACGCACACAAACACACACACTGTGCTCCCTCTCCAGGCTCATATCATTACCCATCATTACACAACCCCTTTGGCATCAGCCGGCCAGATCGATCATGGCCGATAACTCTGTCTCACTCCAGGCCTATCTATCTATCCATCTATCCATCTATCCATCTATCCATCTATCTATCTCTCCCTCTCTCATATCATACTTTCTCTGTATCTCTCTTTTTCACACCCCATCTCCTGTCTCGCTGCCTCAACCCCCTCACACAACTCTCTCCTGCCTACAAACTGTATCAGTTTCAAAATTACTTAAATCGTCCGCCTACCATGTCCTCCTTTGCTTTTTAGCTTTGCTTTCTCCAAAGTATCTTTTCATCTCTTGTCGACTAAATCTCAATCCAACACTCACTAATCTCCTGCTGACTCCTCGCTAGGTTCTGTACCACTTCCCTCTAACTCATATCTCTAGCTTTTGCCACTGTGACAGGCATATCAATCACCTTGTATTTCCATTTGTCGCTGACCTGCTTTCAGCTTCACTATAATACGCCTCTTCCTCTTCCTCTTCCACTGTACCCTCCCACAGCCTTTCATCTTCCTCTCAGTCTCTGTCACCCATCTCGCTCTCATTCAGGCAGCCCAGTCACACCAGCTGTGCACATGACTCGATGGCGCTTCCTCTCTTCTTTTTCTGTGCTCTCACACTCCTCCACCACCACCTCCTTCTGCTCCTCCTCCTATTTTAACATCCCTTTGTTCTCCTTGTCTACAGTTAGAGAATTGTGAGGCCTACATCAAGACTTGAAGACTCAAGGCTGGGCTCGCTTACACAAGTTATGGGTTCTTCTTCGTGTGTGTGTGTGTGTGTGTGTGTGTGTGTGTGTGTGTGTGCGCGCGTGCACAGTACTACTTGTGTGTACAAGTGCAAGAAAGCAACTGACAGGCAGATGCAGAGACGAACACTTGAAGAACTGAAAAGAAGAACAAACTGTATTCATGCTGATCTCGTTTGAGGATAACATGGCCTCAAAGGGAGGAGAGCGAGCAGCTGCTTCTCTCCTCCTCCTTCACTGTCCCACTCTTTACTTATGTCTCTTGATCTAATGATGCTCTTGCTTGTGTATGTTCCACATTGATTCTAATTCAATTTGCATGGAACGGGTCTTTCAGACAATTGTCTGCAGCGAGGGCACCCAGATGGATTTTTAGCTTCTTCTGCGAGCATGAGAGATTAATGGGCGGAAGGCCACACTGGACAGAAAAGAGCAACAATCAATTTCTCAATAATTCCATATTTACAACTTTCTCATGTAAAGAAAGTTATAAAGAAGGGAGAAAACCATCATGAATACACTACATTGACTTGCAGAGAGTGGAGCGTTCCCCTCTCCGGGGAGAAAGCACACAGCATTGCAGGAGGAAATGAATGCAACGTTGCCACAACACGGTGCGCCTGTGCGGTTTTTATTTCACCGACGTGCTCCTCTGTGTAAAGAAAGTCCTGTTGACTTTAAATGAATTGATATTCATTGTTGATTCACTCGCAGCAATAACTCCATGTACCTCTCACTTTTGTTCACGAACTCACATTATTACTTCATCTTTTCTATACGGGCTGTTATTTATATTGATCATCGGAAACATTCTCAACCTTAATTCTTATTCACAAGCGTTTAAACTTTACAGGCATACCCAATGAACACATTAAACATACGCATCCGCAAACAAATTGAAGCTATACGAACAGAGAAACTTAATTGCTGAGATTTACAGCCTCCGGATCTCAACAAACACGTCGCTGAACAAAAAAAAAAGTGTAATTGTTAGCCAATATAAAGCAAAATAGGACCCAAAAAATCCAATTTTTTTCTTTTGCAAGCCACCCGGGGCTATAGGTTTCATTTGACCGCTGTCACGCAGTGACACGCAGCCTTTGTGCTGTAGATTCGCTCTGACACAGTCTGTCCTCATGCCCACTATTGTGACACCGCTTGCCACAGGGAACCGAACTGTGTGTGTCCGCCTTTCTATGCATGAGCGTGTGCCCCTCGCATGTGCGCACGTGTCCTGAGGTGTACCACTATACCGTGATGCCGTCTTTGCGTCAAAAAACACTGGTGATTTATGCCAGACGTGAACTGCGTGGTGATGTCATACAGAGCAGCCTAAAGCAGCCTCTCTTTGCCCCACACTATCCCCGGATGTCTGTGGCGGACTATTGTTTCCTGGTTTTCCAGCTCTTTGAGCATCTGGGTGAGATGGTCTCTGGAGGCGGTGTGCAGTAAGCCCCAGACTCGCTCCCTGCAGGCCGTCTCGCTGACAGAAGATCAGGCTACATCAGTATGTGTGAGAGGTACAGCGGGATCTGAGGGATGGATCCTATTTCAGCTGATCCAGCACACAGTTGCCGGAGACTGACAAAAAAAAAAAAACTTACTTTGTGCACCTCTGTGTGTGCGTATGTGTGTGTCCGCGCACGTGTGTGCCTATAGCGTGTGATGTGAGTGGGTTTTAGAAAAAGACAGCACAGAGAGAGAGAGAGAGACAAAGAGAGAGAGAGAGTTTGCCCTGTTCACACCGATCTGTTTGTGTGGGAGTGCATTAACATCTATGTGGGCTGGAAGGGAGGCTGAAAATGCAAAACTGTTGGAACAAACGCTAATAACTCTGGAGCTGCTGTGCAAAAAAAAAGATGGTGCATTTCCTTGACTTTTGTGGAAGCCAAACAGGATTTAGTATCGTTCTGAGAAGGAACACAAGTTTGTGTTACTTGAGTAGTGTAGAGAGCTTATCTGAACCGGATGGAGGGATTTTGAGTTTCAATAGCATACTGACACGGGCGAAATTAAAACTATACTTCTCTTTCAGCAGAGGTTATCTGTCATCATGTAGAATAAGTTTAAGTAATGGCAAAGATAAGACAGCATTTTATCTTACAGACAAAAACCTGATGAAACGCTATGGAATCCAAAGTGTTGATAGCAAGAATGCCGGAGTAACAAGGACGCATGAAGGTGATAACGTTAATAACGGGAAGGAATTTGAATGTGTGATTTTTACATTATTTATTCAACGGAGCAAATTGAGTATTGTGGGGCTACAAATTACCGACTTGAGGGAATGAAAAAGGACACAAAGCACACAAATTAGTCATTTAAGAGGACGATTTGCACTTAAACAGCACAATGTGCCGATTTCAGTGAACAATTCCTGAAAACAAATGTCACCGCAGAACGTAAATGGCTTCCTTTTTAAAACATTTGTTTTCACCCTTTGAAAACACCCTTTGTTATTACTGAAATATTTCCTCAGTCATTCGGTTGAGGAATGTGTAAGGCAATGATATACGAGTGGAAGCTAAGAATGTGCAAGCGGGGATCTGTGCGTCTATGTGCTCATGTACATACAGCAGGGTGTGATAGTGTGTGTGTGTGTGTGTGTGTGTGTGTGTGTGTGTGTGATTTCTTATAGTGGAAGGTTGCTGGCAGTAAAGGGATTTGAAAAGTGCGTTTTTGAACTTCTTCATGTTAGAAGTCAGTTTGATCAATGTCTGCTGCAGCTCCCACTTGCTGCAGGGCACAGTGAACCACTGATAAATGAATTCCTCAGTGTGAGTCCACGGAGTGATCTGTAGGTGTACAGTAAGAAAAAAGAGAACAAAAGCAAATCACGGAGTCTAAAAAGTGTGTGTGTCTGCATGTGTGCGAGTAAACGAAGCATGATATCTACATACTGTATCTCTTTAGTGTGGAAAAGGTGTGTGGGTGCTGTGTATCTGCGAGTTTCTGCATCCGTCTGTGTGTGTATAGTGTCCACTGATTGAATCACACATTTAAAGCCTCTAATTGGTATCACCTTACTCGTAGGCTCGTGGCGGCTAACAAAGACACCAATGAGTCTCTGGACTTTATCAGCCAGTCCAGCCGTGGAGTCGGGCCTGGCAGTCAGGCCTCAGTGCCCAGCCTGGCCCTGGAGCCCAGCGGCCTGCAGAGGAACCCATGTGCAGAAAACCTTTTAGAGCTCCAGCAATCCGATTAAGGCAGCTCTTTTTTTTTTTCTACAGCACTGTTGATGCTGAGATAAGTGTTCTAGTGGGCTCCTCAGATCAACTTTAAAAGCACTATTTCATTAAACCAAGAACTCAAATTTCTGAGTGGACCATTTTGGGTTTCTTTATACATTTTGATGAGGTAAGACGGGGCAAAGGAGCTTGCGTACGCATACAAATACACACACACACACACACATACATACATACAGCAGCATCCATTAAGATGTGAAATAATGATGCTCGATGAAGCTGCTGCTGACAGAGTGAGCGGTAGATGATGTATTGGCAGGAGAAAGATGGATTTTATACATTTGATTTACAGAAATAGATGGGAATTATGAGCCTGCGTATTCTTAGTCTAAGAGTGTTTATGATTGTGTGGTTTTTCAAAGACACAAAGGTACAACTTGAAAAGCTTCCATATTATAAGTGTTCTGGCAGAGCGTCAGTGGGATGATGGATGATGTCTTCATCGGTGGCCAATTCTCTGAAGTTGTGGTTTGAGCGCGGGACTGAAAAACAAGATTACATTTAATGGACATTCACTCGCATCCAGAATTAACTGCAGGCTAAACACATACAGCTGCGGATAACACGGCGTGCGTCCAACAAACCAATTGAGTATCGAGTGTTTAGAGAAATGGGTGAATAAAATAAAACTCTTTTGTGAATATTGGTTTTAGTGTTAGCTGAATGGATAAAATGTAGGCTGTTTATTCATCAACTGCAGCCTTTTCAGTTTTTTTTCAGATGAGATTTTTCAACATGGTCTCCAAAAGACACTTTTAGAGCCAACGTCGGCAACAAAAGTGGCTTTTTTTTCTTCTTTTCCCATGCCATCCAGACGAGTTAGCTAGAAATAAAACTGCGGACTGCATCAAAACGTCTGGTTGCATCAAGTTTCTGCAGAATTTGGACAGAATCAGGCAGAATCAAAGCAACAGGTGTTTCAGTTTACCACGTGACCATGTGAAATGGTGACTTTCTGCCAATTGTATCTATGGCTGCCCCGTAGTAACTCACCCAAATGGTTGGCTCTGATAATAAACACAGATGAGTGTGTATTTACAATTGATTGCAGGCTTGTAGAGGACACCTACATGTTTTGGTCATGTTTTCAACAGCTACGAGTAACCCCAGACGCATTCTGCTGAGAGTCAACGCGGTCACTCGTTGTACCAAAACACCGGTGACGTCAATAGCTGCAAGCTGTTAAATGTGTTGACTGCCACTGGGGCTGATCCGAAATGCTCGTGTTTTCGTAGCATCCATTATAAAACTCAATAGAGTCAAGCCTCTGAGTCTATGTCATGGTCTATGAACTTTCTCTTTAAAGGGGACATTTTTCTTGTAACCTTCAGACATCAGAAAATAAACTAATTTATACTGAAAACTGTTTTTTTTTGTCTCAGAAATAGTAAAAAAAAAAAGTAAAAGACATTTTCAGGCATTTAAACTCGAATAACGTGACAAAGAGGCTATCAAGGATTTAAAGGCAACCGTAATCTACATCAATAAAAGAAAAGAGATTTTTACTTTCACATGTGTGACTGCTGTCTCTTATTCTGACTGCACACTGACAATCGTTGCTATTACGCCAGTAGTTCAAGTATCAAAGAGACCCACAATCCTCCTGCTGGGGACTGAGCTATAGCCTTTGCAATGGCAACTTTGTAAAACTATGAATCATTATGAAAAAAAGGACAATTTCAAACACTTCTCTATTACACTGTACACACACTCAAACAAGCTCAAACAGGCTATAAAACTTAAAAGCATCGATATGCTATGAATTGATTGAAAATACCCAAATACATAGAGTGAAATTTTTTTTTAATGTGTGCATTAGGAAGAGTTTCACCTGAGTTAGTTCCACCTTGGATGTATGCCAACTTAAATGCCTTCATTTGCACCCGCTATCGTGCAACACAGCATGTTGTGCCCACCATATGGTGCTAATATAGCATATAGCTAGTTTAAGCTTTTAGCGGTGCTTTTCTGAGTCTGGTGGAATCACGCATTTGATTTAAAAGTTTCTTGCATGTTAGAATATCAACGTTTTAAAACTTTGAGAAGGTATAACCGCTGGTAAAGTGACAGAGAGACCTTGATTATGCATCACATTAAATCAAAAGCTGATACATAGCTGAACTTACTAACTACTAAGTCAACATGGCCCTAATTGGAGCTAGTTTTCTGTAAACAACCATTACTATACTAATATCTGATTAGACGCTACTCAGGCCTTTCTGTAGTTCTTTAGCCTTCATGTTAACAATCACTACACACAACTGCTGTTTTGTATTGAAAGGGTGTGACAATGTGGGTTGACTTGGTAATAAGTCTGCAAGCCATTAGGACACTAAATAGGTATGCAGGCCCAGTTGCAGCGCTCTATCTCCATCAGAGGGTGACCTTTAGCATGGCCTGTTCCTGTATAGTTTTCCTCAGGGTGCGAGGTTGTGGGCAGAGTTCGGCTATATACAGTAGAAGTACTCAGTAGGATCAATAGCTCTCGCTAAAGCTGTTCCCAGACACACCTGCGGTACCCGGGGTGGCCTTTGTGACATAGAGATAAAGAGAAAATACTCCCCAGGCTGTTAGTGTCTGCCGATCTCCTCCTGTCCCTCCTCCTCCTCCTCCTCCTCCTCATCATCGTCAAACCTGCACAGAGGAAGATGGATAAATCAATCTCTGATGACAGAGGAGGAAGTATTGCAAATATTTTCACCACAACAATATTGTCGTGACTTAACCTTTTTCTTAAAGACGGGGAAAAGCCTCCCCTATCCATCCATGCTGGGGCGTGCTGCTGAGACAGCTGAAAGAGCTGGAGGGCGGGGTCCATGTATATTCACTAACTCTGTGCTCCATTAATCAAAAGACACAGCATGTTGGCTCCACCTGTCTGTCAGTGTCCTTTCACATTCCCCGGCCACTTCTTTCCCTCCCCCCCCGGCCACTCCATTGGCCTCCGACACTTGATATGTGCATGTTTAAGGAGAGCGATCTCCTCTCCGTCGTCCCCGACTCTTTTCTGTCCCCGGTCTTTTCTTGCTGACTCCAATCTGCCACCATTTTCTTGTCCAACTCCTGCATTTTGCTCCCGGAACAGTACTAGTGTGTAGTAAGAGTGTGCTGTCCCAGCAGGTTAGAGAAGGTAATTTGAGCCTGTGAGGGGAGCCGTGGGGGGCTCGGATCTAGTTTTGGAAGGTGTGCCGACAGTCAGCAATCCGGCACTGATCACACCAAAGTCACACAGATCGGTTAGATGTGTAAAATCCTTGTGGGAAGAAGGTAAGTGTAAATGAGTTAAGGAGAGAGTGCAGAGAAAGACGTGATTGCAGTTTTATCCACATAGACAGAGTCGACAGAGATGTCACTTGCCACCGCGGGCATGTTAGCTTCCATTTGCACCTGACACAATGGGAGAGCAGGTTTTCTGCCTGAATCCACATGTGTCCAGGTCAGGGTAAAGGGTTTGTCCTATGTGTGTGTGTGTGTGTGTGTCTGTGTGTGTGAGTGTGTTTGCAGTGCGAGCATATTTAGAAGCATTTATCATGTTTTGTAGGACTCAGTTGGTACAACACACAACTACACCCAGAAAGAAAGAGAGTTGGAGTCCAAGTTGTGAGTTTGAGTTTGAGAGGAGTAGACAAGCGTCTGGTATAGAAGCAGTTTTAATATGTTAGCCTGTCTCCCTGCTGGCCTCCCCTCCCCCTTTCAGGGACGGCACTAATGCCATTAAGTGTGGGACAGATCTGTTCCATGTCTGCAGGCCTGCCAGTCTACTGGTCTGCCCCGAGACCACTCTCCATCTAATCCTATCCTCTCTCTCCCTCTATCCTCCGCCTCCCCTCCACGCCAGAGACAGGAAGAGGCGGCTGGGAGAAAAAAAATCTAATAAATAAATGAGAGGATGCAAGAGGAAAAAAATATATAAATTAAGTTCTTCGTTCTCGTAAATCATGTTGCCAACTTCCAGTAGACAGGAGGGCGGAGCTTAGTGGAGAGGGGGAAAGAGAGCGGCAGACCATAGGAGGAAGAGGGAGGGAGAGGCAGAGAGAGCGTGAGAGGGAGAAAAAGAGCGAGAGAGTGCGGGAAGCGTTTCTGTTCCACCCTCAACCTAGGCTCGGCTCTGGAGACTCGGCGGCGAGGTGTTTTTAATTGATTTTTGATTAGATAGACATGAGGACGAGGGGGGGGGGGGGTATCCATTAGCATGAGGGGAATGAACTTCTGAGAGGAAGTGAGTGAGAGAGGAAGGTACAGTGAAGGAGAGAGAGAGAGAGAGAGAGAGTGAGAGAGGCTGAGATAAAGAATTGTCAAAGACACTGTGAAGGGAATGACAAGTAAATAAATGCACAATGCATATTTGATATGCACCGATGGGATAGACCATTCTCCTTTAATTCAAACAACTAAATTGACTACATTATCTGCATTAATTACACACTATTATCCATGGGTGTAAGTTTTTCACTGACATAGGATTGTTTTCATACCTGGAGACGGACTCACAGACCAGATAGTCCTGAAAACCTCTAAAAAACCAGGTTCTTTTATGTCTCCTTTGCCCTTACTGCTCAGAGATGTGCTCAGGTCAATGCAGATAGCCCGTAGTATCCTTGTGATCAACTTGTTTATGTTAAACAATCACATAGAAATGTATCTATACATTATGTAACCTTATGTCAGCAAACACCCACCTATCTTCCGACCTCGCAGCAAGGAAGAGGTGTGTATTTAAATGTAAGTTCACGCAGAAGGCTCCATGGCTCCTGGTGCCTGAAAGCTTCACATATTAAATTACATTAAAAGTGTTGATCCAGAGTGGAATTGACAGGTAGTGAGTCTGTAAGTCTATCCGGTCCATGGGGAATAGCGCGGTTGTCTTGGCATCGTAAGATGGCAACTGTTTCTCAAATCGTGAAATGCAATGGCACAATAAAAGAAAAACACATGGGCGACTGAGCATATAGCAGTTAAAGTACAAGAAACAAGGACAACTCTAAGCAAGTTTAAACCAAAAAAAAACACATATATTTTCAATGTGATTCACTCAGGGGTCAGCTATGACCAGTGGCTAATTATATAGCCACAAATAAGACACGTTTGGACCGATAGCACCAGATCAATGAAACAAATTAAAGTAAAAATGAGAGTATTTCTGATAGTTTTGCATGTATTCATGAAATCAATTACAACTTTAAATATAGGATCCATCCCCAATTGTAAGGGGTATAAAAGAGAGCTTTCCTCCGCGGTACCAAGTGAATTTTCCCCAATAAGAATAAACAGTCTGTAATCTGTAGCTTACACATGTCTGTTGAAGTGATTAGTCATTTGTCTGTAGTGAACTGTAAAAGCCTATATTGTGCGGGCAGAGCTCATAAAGAGAGTGTCTCTTTCTATGTCGTAGTTAGCGCTCCCCCAGTCTCAGGGCAGTTATTAGCTGTTATTTGGAAAGGCACTGAAAGGCAATGTTGTGTCTCTATGAAACTGTTCCACTGATCCAATAAACTGCTCCAAACATGTTTGGTGTGATCACACTCTAAGTGTCCCCTCATGTTCACTGCAATTGACACATAAACTGCTGCCTCAATCTGCTAACTGAGAAGCTGCTGAAGCTAAAAACCTGGTCAAAAGATTGTTTTTATTCATACAGTTGAAAGTTACGGGGACACATAATAGATGTTCTTGAGCAATACACCTTTGGACACACATTTTTTTTATTTTGTAAACCTGCGAATTTGCTCTCTGGGGACAAAAAAAGAAGGTATACATTTGCTGATGGTCAAAGATGCATGCAGATCTGTTTCATAAATCTTAGGTGAAAACTGCACACATTAAGATTTGTTGAACTTTAGTATTAAGATAATAATGACATAATCAATTATCAGTCTTTCTCATTCATTACATTTACATCAAATGATCTAACGACCTAAAGTACTTATTTAATCTTGATGACAATAGCAGGCAACTTACATAAATTACAGAACAAGAAATGACATATAGGAGAACTGTGTTGCCATAAAGAAAAAATGAATCATCCTTGCACTGACAAACAACCTCTCACATATGGATTGCTGCTCACCCAGGCCCTCACACAGCATAATAACAAACAGCGAGCACAGTAGCGTTGTTTATTTTATTTTTTTATAATTCCCATTTTTCCTCAGGTTTAGTTTTAATGGTTGAGCTACCAAAGATAGAAGCACAACACAGTATTCTCCAACCGTAAATTAGATTTGCACCTCCGGCAAACTTTCACTTTGCTACTTGCTAACTTGTCTCAGTTCTCATAAGTTTTCTAGTCTCCAGACGGCCTCCCCTCCCCCTCCCCAACTCTCATCCTCCTGGTCAGTGAAACCGGTCCCAGCTGCACTTAAACAGAAACCCAGAGCTGCGGACGTAGACACATTCACACACTCCCACTCCCTCACCGATTCCCTCTGAGGCACATAGGGTTAGAGTAATATCCAAAGTGCAGGTGGGACCTCGCTTTCGTAGCGAGGCTGAACAAAGCAGGGCGAGAGTATGAGACAAGTAATGGAGTGATCATCACTGCAGAGATTGAACAATCAAAGTGAGGAGGCTGATGGGGGTGGGGATGGGGGGGGCACTCATGGACTTAGGGAACTTGCGCACTAATTGTATCTTATGACTAATTGGTAAATTAGTGAAACCTATTTCAAGGCGCCAGGCTTAGCTTTGGGGGACACCCACAGCTCATTATAGACTCATATTCTGGGCAGAGGAGGAGAAAAATAAAGGAAATTATACAATTGCTCAGGTGAGAATGGCAATTAAGCGAGTGCTTAAGATGAGGAGGAAATGAAGCCTCATACACGCATAATTTACAATACTCTCTTGTGTCTGGCTTTAAATCACCGCCGGTCCAGGCCACGTATTTACGGTGGCATGGAGAGGGAACAAGCATTGTATGTGTTTTTGTTTATTTGCATCAGTGTGTGTGTGTTGGCAAACGCGTGTGCATTCATATGTTTTCCGATGGTGTATGGATGTAAATACGCATCATTATGATAATAACTCAGGTTGATGTGGTTGCACTGCTATTACTTAAATGCAAATTAGTGAATTATTTAATATTGTCACTGAAAGGTCTGCAAAACGTGAGTCTGTTCTCCCAGTGAAACCATTATAAACCTTACCGGAACAGCATTTTTACAATGTTTTTATTTTTTAACAATTTTGGTTCTTTGGAGACGCTTCAGGAGGTAAGACGATGTCCTCAAAGAGCAATAAGTCCCGCAGGGTTTAACAACGGAAACAACTTTGTCAAGAGATGGCCATATGTTTACATATTTACACATGCTTTACAGGAAATGAAGCAAATGTAAACATCTCAACTGAAGATTTCCAATCGAGATAGATAGCTGCAGAGATGAGAACACCAGTTTAACTGGTTTCCCAGCTTTGAGAGCTAGTTGTTCGTTTTTTCAAATATTGATTTACTTTATTGAAAACTGTGAGCTACAGTAAGTCATATCCAAAAATACACACATAAGTACGAGGCTCCAACAGTTCATTCAGCTAATGCAAAGTGAACGTCGTTGGGAAGCAGATGGAGCAATTTAAAAGGCAAGATATGTGCAATGGAGTCATCTACATTGATTCTTTGTCTGCAATCAAAAGGTGTACCTTTCACACAATCACACAGCATGTGCTCAAAATCTGTAGAGGTGAGACAAAGAGTTGTTCTGGATGAGTTCTTAACCTTCAGCCGTGCTCATCTTATCCCTTCCACTCCACAATTCCCCTCAACACACTATTTCTGAATGCTGAGTGTTTCTTCACCTGGCCCCGCCGCCTCCTCCCGTGCTTTTGTTCAAACTCTTCATCACTATTTGAAGGGCATTTAGGATATTTCCACAAGGACATCATCGATCCCCTCCAACCCTCCCCATCCAATTTACCAGCAGTAAAACTAATATTGTCTTTAATCAGATGCAATTAGGCCTGCAAGTTAAGATCTCCTCACAATTAAAACTCATTAGGGCCATAATGCCATTAGGGGTGTCTTGAGTAACCACTGTTTGCATAGGCGGCCCACTCGTCACAAACAATGGTCGCCGTGGCCCATGTGAACTGCTTCTTAAAGGGTAGCACCAAGGAGAGGAGGTTTCAGTCCCTTTGAGTGAACTATCAACACTAGAGAAACCCAACTCAACATGGAAATGGCCATGGTAGCAGCCATGATGTCTTTCTAGTCACAACTACAATCTTTTGTTCCAGAAACTAATGTGTTTAATTTCAAACGGTGCATGAGTCAATGTCATTTGTGTGGAGTTTGAAAAGGAAACACTTTGGTAATAACCATTGCTGTCTGTCCCTGTTCATTCCAAGTCATCTGTGAAGTATGAATTACAAGTCATCTGTGAAGTATGAATTAAATAGAGTGGCCGTTTTATACATCAAAGTACAGAAGCAAAAGGTACAAGCAAAAAAGAGCTTTCAAAGATGTCATGAAGTCTTGGAGTCCCTTCATACATACATTGCTTTAAATTAAGATAATACTGTGCTGATACATATATATATATATATATATATATATATATATATATATATATATATATATAGACACAGACACCCAGGGCTGCATTTTGCAATGTAAAGCTGTATTAAATGAATGTCTGTAATTGTGATTATTTTTGGAGCACTGTTATGACTAAGTAGTTAAATGTGCTAAAGGCAAAAGTTCAGAGCATATCTATTGCCTCCACATGGCGACGGCTGAGCCTGCGGCTAGAAGCTAACGGTGCTTACAATGCTAACAGTGCATCAGCTTGTAACCGCAGTATGAGGCAGTGCTGAGTGCCAGTGGGGAACACGCTAACACATGCACTAAACTGCTCGGCTATGAAACAAAAAAACACTTGCATAATAACACACAGAGGTAGATATTAGTAGACACTCTCCTTACATTACAAATAGTTGTTTGATGCTTTAATAATTCTCTCTAATTCAGAGAACCGTAAAAAAAATGATTCAACAGAAAATTGGTGAAGCATTGACGAGCACCTGTGCTGTCCCTGAAACCTGCACAATAACCGTCTCCAGTTTCAAAGAACAAGCAATTAATAACAGGGTAGACCATGTCCCTTCTGTTACACCCCCATAAACAAAAGCAATAGCAAGGTAAAATTGTAAAGTTTCATTATAGACTGCAAAATAAAGGGAAAAATGAATTACATGCGCACAAAACCTAATAAAACATAAAATATCCACAGGTGCACAACAGAATGAAAATGAAGAAACGGATTTTCTATTTTGCCTGTCATTATTCTACATTAAGCTACTAAACGAAATGTGGAACAAATCCAGACGGGAAAACTGCTGAAGGTATATTGAATTTGTGGGTCTCTGTCGTGCTCAAAAGCAGTTCATCACAGAGTCACGCGCCCACTGCTGATGAGTTTTTCTAAAGCTTGAGACAGCAGTACCTTGAAGTTAATGTGCTAAAGGCACACAGACACGGTGCTCTGGTTAGATAGAATTTCATACCATCTCAACACTTCCTTTTGAAAGGACTCGCAGTCCTCAATTTCATTTGGCCATGCAAAGAAACATTTAAGTGTGTCATTATGTAATTCTGCTAACTTTAAACTACCGAGCCAGGAATCCATTTAAAGAAACGTACAGTATGCTGCTGATGAGAGTGGCTGTGTTGTATAAAAAAGATTATTTATCAACAAGGGTTTCAGTTCTGTGGGTGGGGCCTTGGAAAGATGTCTGTGTGACACCAATCAGCACTAATTACCGTTGGGGTTTGAGGTTTTTCCTCCCGCCTCCTAATTGGCCTTTGCTGTCAATCAACAAGTGATTTTCTGTTCACAA
Source organism: Cyclopterus lumpus (assembly GCF_009769545.1). NCBI lineage: Eukaryota > Metazoa > Chordata > Actinopteri > Perciformes > Cyclopteridae > Cyclopterus > Cyclopterus lumpus. Next base: position 18,258,652 of record NC_046973.1, read on the forward strand.
TTGAACTAAAGGGAACGATAGAAGCAGTGATGGCGGGATAATTGAAAATAATTGAGCAAATTGCAGATTTGAGAAGTTGGCATCATCAGGTCTGCGGGGGCGGAATATAAGCATGAGGAGAGAAGAGAGGTGAACGGAGGAAAAGCCTGATCTTAATGATAATGAACAAAACACTCGCCTCCATTTTGCCCCCCCCACCACCCCTCGAGGATAAACCTGCTTATCTGAATAATCTGCCCCGTGCATTGTCTCAATGTCACATGCTCGGGAGAAGATGAGCACCTTTTGATCTCTGCATCCTGAGCCTCAGCAGCTACTGACCAGCCGGAGGGCTTACATCCTGGCCCCAGTCTGAAAAGCCTCTCAAGCACAGAGGAAGTGTACCTCTGTGGTGCAACTGTGTTGGAGTCTTTGCATTTAATTAAATGTGTGAATTCAGCACTGGGGATGTGTGAGCATGAGAGGGTGCGCACGCCCATACGGATGTTTTCATGTACATTTTAACGACTCAGTGTCCAGTATCAAGTCATATTGTAAATAGCATGGCAAATATGCACATTTTATACTCGCGTGTGTGTGTGTGCGTGTGTGTGTGTGTGTGTGTGTGTGTGCGTGTGCCGCAGCAGAAATCAACCTCAGTTTTTGTTCCGTGGGTGGATTTGTGTGTCCGATAGAGTAGCAATACTGACAAGCTATTGGGACTAAAGGCGGTCCTTCAATTTCAGTTGTTTGTCATCTCTTCTTTTTCTTCCTCCTACTCTCCACATCCTCAAGAGCTGCTTACCTTCCACAGCTTTGGAAAAGAAAAAAAAACATCTCGCTTGCAGTTTACATTTACATATGCTGCCAGTGGCGCCAGGGAGAGTGGATAATTGGGTTGAAAGTGGTGACGCTGAGAGCAGGATAGAAAGGGATACAGAGAAGGCCGAGTGAATAAAGAAACACAAGCTTTTACCGAATGGTCCCCCCCCCCCCCACCCCCCCTTCACTCGTCATTTTGCCACGCTGCTCTTAACCACTTGTGCGGCTGAAAAGATTTACCTTGGACTCCCATTCTCTCTAACTCCCGCAGAATCACTCTGTACTTGCCTCCCCCAGAGCCTCAATCCCACCCTGCTTGTGCCTCATCCATATTCATCCAGTGGCCCCCCCCCCTCTCTCTCTCTCTCTCTCTCTCTCTCTAGCTCTCTCTCCCCCTTCCTCTCCCTCACCATGTAACCCACAGCATGGCGTTAATACACCAATTAGTACTAAGAGCAGATAATGGACTGTCATATTGCAAAAGGGAAAGTGAGACGCAGCGAGCGAAAGAGAGAAAAAGACAAAAAAGAGAGCAACATTGAGAGGGTGAGCGAGGACGCGGAGAGAAAAAGAGAAAGAGAGGGGTTGGTTGAGGTGTCTTTTATGGATGTGGTCTCTCAATTTGTCGAAAATGCTGCATTTGTTGTGCACATCCATCCGATGCAAAGAGCATGATGGGAAGAGCTTTGTCGGTCACGGGGTCGCCGTATAAAAGCCGAGGTGTTACACCAACACCGTCTGTTTGGCTTTTGTTGGACTTTCTAAAACCTTTTCATTTGTTTCTTCCCCCTTCCTCGACTGGAAATGCCACCCGGTTCCCTTTCGCCGGTCACATTGTTCATACCTATTCTAAAAAAATATCAAAAAACCATGGCGATTAATGTGCCACCACTCCCATAATAGTGATGTGTATATTAAACGGATGCATTTTTAAGTAATTCTTTGCTGTTTTCAATATACGACATCATAGCAAATCCTTGTATATACAATTTTCAAATGATTGTACTGATTATTTTATGCATGCACCATAATGTATCATAACACGGTAACCTGACAAAAGAAATTGGATTTTGTGTTTTTGCAGTAATAGTGATGACATTTTTGTCTGCAGAACAAGAAGCTTTAGATCTGTGAAAGTAAGCTATTTGAAAATAGGGCAAGGTGTTATGTAAATAATGGCGATGCATAAGCATGAGCTCTGAAAAATTGTCATTAATCAAACATGAGCTGGAGCAAATTAAAATATGCCATCTGTATGACTCCATTTTATCCAGATATTTTAGAGGAAGAAAAAAACAAACATGAAATATTCAGGCAAAAAGGACACCGACGCTTTGTTGATAAATGTCTGTGTTATCGCGCAAGGCATCACTCTATTGAGAATATAAATGTGACATGGGACACAAGTCTATTTTTCCTATAGATGTGTATTTTAACCACTGCATTCATCAACACTTATATGGATCATTTTATTTGGGCAAAAGAAAGGGAAATAATTATGATGAGGTGTCGAAAAAGATTCCACTTTTAAAGCTGGAGCTGTCGGACTTTTTGATCAGTACCCAAATCCACATAAATCACGTTGCTGTTTGCTGTGAGATGAATCCACTGATTTGAGAGCCTCTTCAGACAATGCGACAATGCAAAGAGCAATTTAACGTCATCCTTTACACAACATGCTGAATGTACATATACTTTTTTTTAATCTCCCTTCAAAATGACAACCACAGTCAGCAGCTTGGAGAGCCTGGGAGCAGATTATGACGAACAATTGCACGTGGACAACCCATTTGGAAAACGTCTTATTGTCTTTAGTTATGACGTAACTGTTTACTGTGTTTGTATTCACATGTAGAGATTTACCAATTGTGTTTGTGGTGTATTTTAAAACCACAGCTCTGGCCTATAAACATAAATGTTTAGCCTGCATTACATGAGGGTAAACTTCAGTCTCACGACCATGCGATATAATGATGTCCAGCCTTGAGTATCAAAGTGTAGAGCCTATAAGCATCTTTATATAGCAATCGTTACTCTTGACTTTCCCTCGTGATGTTGTGAGTTAAGTGATCAAGCAGGGAGCGCTGCAGTTGGCCAATCTCCACTTAATTATGTATCGTCACTATTGTTGTTGCTAAGAGACCAGGGCGGGATGAATAACTGCTCAGACGGTGCCAAAGCTTGACTTTTGCTGTAAATCTGTCCGTGTTTGGGTCTTCCTGGACCATTTCTGTGAAGTAGGTGACGAGGTTTCCACGCAGTCTCGTCTGATTGAACAGAGCACTGTGACTTGGCATGTAAGGCATTTAATAATAATAATAATGCATTTAATTTATATAGCGCTTTTCATAATACTCAAAGACACTTCAAATAATTAAAACATCCTAAAAGCTAAAAAATAAATAAATAAGAATAGCTAAAATACAGGTAAAACAAATAAAACAAATAAATAGGGACTTTGAGTCACTCGGACCCTGATAAGAAAACAAAAACAAAAAAACAAACAATCACACATTAAAAGCAGTTCAGGTGGGTTTTGATTTGCGATTTGAATAAGGAAAGATCAGTGCAGTCTCGGATGAGTTTGGGGAGAGAGTTCCAGAGGGAGGGGGCAGATATGGAGAAGGCTCTGTCACCCCACGTCCGGTGCTTGGTCCTATGTGGGATGGACAGGAGATTGGCATCAGAGGAGTGGAGCTGACGGTATGGAGTGTGGTGGTGGAGCAGGTCGGTGAGGTAGGAGGGGGCCTGATTATGGAGGGCTTTGTGAGTGAGGAGAAGGATTTTGTATTGGATCCGTTGTGGGACGGGGAGCCAGTGAAGGCTCTGGAGAACAGGGGTGATGTGATCACGGGAACGGAAGTGGGTGAGCAGGCGAGCAGCAGAGTTCTGGATGTATTGGAGTTTGTTTAGGATTTTGGAAGATGTGCCATAAAGAATACTATTGCAATAGTCAATTCTGGAAGTGATAAAGGCGTGGATTAAAGTTTCAGCAGCAGATGAGGAAAGTGATGGGCGGATGAGAGGTTGCTGTCAAACATGACTCTGAGGTTGCGGACGTGTGGGGAGGGAGACAGAGTGGAGTTGTCAATGGTGAGGCAGAAGTTGTGACTGGTTTTGGTGAGAGATTTGGGGCCGATGATGATCATATCCCATTTATCACAGTTGAGTTTGAGAAAGTTGGTTTGCATCCATGATTTAATGTCAGTGAGGCAGTTGGTCAGAATGGACTGAGTAGTAGTGGTAATGGCTTTTGTGGAGATGTAGAGCTGGACATCATCAGCGTAGCAGTGGAAGAGGAGACCGTGATGACGTATGATGTTACCAAGAGGGAGCAGGTAGAGGATGAACAGAAGAGGACCAAGCACCGAACCCTGGGGGACGCCCTGAGACAGAGGAGCAGTGGAGGAGGTGCAGTTGTTGATGCTGATAAATTGTTGTCTGTTTGTTAGATATGATTTGAGCCAGGAGAGAGCAGTTCCGGTGATGTTGAGGGACGATTCGAGGCGGGAGAGAAGGATGTTGTGGTTGATGGTGTCGAAGGCTGCAGTGAGATCCAGGAGAGGGAGAATGTTGAGGTGGCCAGAGTCTGAGGAGAGGAGGAGGTAATTGGTGACTTTGAGAAGGGCTGTTTCGGTGCTGTGCTGTGAGCGGAAACCAGATTGAAATGGCTCGAACAGATCGTTGGAAATGAGGTGGGTTTTGAGTTGTGCAGCGACGACGCGTTCCAGTATTTTTGACAGGAAGGGAAGATTTGAGATGGGCCGGAAATTGCTCATGGTCTCAGGGTCGAGTCCAGGTTTCTTGAGGATGGGGGTGACAGCAGCCAGTTTAAGTGTGTCGGGGACTGAGCCGGAGTTGAGGGAGGGGTTGATTATTGCTATGATGAGTGGAGCAATGGCTGGGAGACATTCATTGGTGAGAGTAGATGGTATGGGATCCAGGATACAGGTGGAGCTTCTCATTCCTGTTTTGAATGAAGAGAGCTCCAAAGGGGACACAGGGGAGAACTGAGAAAGGGGCTGAGGGGTGAATATGGGGAGAGGGGGTGGAGAAATGGAAAGTGCGGGTGAGGTCTTCAGGTTGCTGTAAATTATATCAATTTTTGTATTGAAAAATGAAAGGAAAGAGTTGCACTTGTCGACTGTAAAGGATTTGGAGGTGTTGTCCCTGGGTTTGAGAAGCTTGTTTATTGTTGAGAAGAGAGCCTTTGGGTTGGAGGAGCCAGCGTGTATGAGGTGTGAGTAGTAGGTGGTCCGGGCTGAGATGAGAGCGTCATTGTATTGTTGAAGGTAGTCAGAGTGGGCTTGGAGATGGACTGTTAAACCAGTTTTCCTGCAGAGTCTTTCAAGCTGGCGCTTACGGGATTTCATGTGGTGGAGATCAGGAGTATACCAAGGAGCTGAGTGAGTGAATGAGACCGTTTGGGTTTTAATAGGAGCCAGCTGATCAAGACAGGAGGAGAGTGTGTTATTGTATTAATTTACGAGATCGGAGGGATTATCAGACAGTGGGAAAGGGGAGGCCGACATGGTACTGGCAAGAGAGGCTGAAAGAGTTGTGGGGCAAATAGTTTTGAGATTTCTGAAGGATATGTTGCGCTTGGTTCTTGGGATGGGGATAGGGATGCCGATGTCCATGGTGATAGCCAGGTGGTCGGAGATATTGAGGTTGAGGCTGGAGAGCTGAAGTATTGTGAGACCAGTGGAGCAGACCAAATCCAGGATGTGACCTCGGCTGTGAGTGGGGAAGTTGATGTGTTGTGTGAAGTTGAAGCATTGTAGCAGTTCTAGGAATTCTATGGCAGGTTTACATTCCGTGTCATCAGTATGGATGTTTAAATCACCAAGTGAAATTGCACAGAGCTGGGTCAGAAAATCAGAGAAGTCAGAGAGGAAGGAGGCGTTTGGCTTGGGGGGGCGGTAAATAACAGCAATTACCAGAGGAGTCGGACCAGAGAGTTTGAGAGCAATATGTTCAAAAGAATGAACGGCAGGAATGGGAATGGTGGTTGTTTTAATGTCCTCCCGGTGGACAGCAGCAACACCACCTCCCCGCCCCTCTGAATCCTGTGGGGGTTGTCTGGTTGAGTGAGAAATAGTCCAGGGGTTTATGCCATGTTTCAGTGAGGCAGAGACAATCAAGATTACTGTCCATTATGAATTTATTCAGAAGGAGGCTTTTGTTATTGAGTGAGCGGGTGTTGAGCAAGGCCAGTTTCAGGTGACGTTGCGTTGTGATAGGCTGTGAGGACTGAGGAAGGGGACGGAGATTGGACCAATTCACGTGTGGTTTGTTGTGATGACGTAACGAGGGAAGACGCCAGCAGTCCGGTGAGGAGAGAGTGGTAGCCTGGAGGGGCTACCAGCCCGTTAGCCTGACGATCCTGCCCGGAGAATGGAGGTCCACCTGGTGCAGTGGTGGCTAGCGGAGACCAACCCAGGTCTGCTCACCGCACCGGAACGGAAAGATCCCGGCAGAGTAGACAGGTGGGCTCGTGATGGCTAGCGACGTGGCAGCCAGGGGTGAGAAGACCAGCCGTTCCAGTTGCAGGACAAAAACAACAATTGGACTAAACCCGGAAGTCTTCGGGCTAGCGGGCTAATTACTCTTCTGAGGTCAGTCGAGTGTTTAAATATATTCAAGGTGCTACTCTTGTGTTTGTGACCACAGAGCTAGCAACCTAAACAAACAGGCAAAAAGAAGTGAAAAACACAAGAGCAAAAATAAAAACGCGAAAACACGAGCGAAAAATCAAGGCTGCCATCAAGCGGCCATCTTGGATCTTCTATTGCAAACAGGCATCCAGTTTTTCCCCAACATAACCATGTTGCCCGTCTCTGCCCATCACTTTCCTCATCTGATCTTGAAGAATAAAATCCTGATAGTGTGTGACTGCCATAGAGCACAAACTACATTATGCTTGCTGCTTATTGCCACAATGAGTCAGGCGGCCCATGAAGGTCAATTGAGTGGATTTGAGAGCAGTATACCAGAGTAGGTAGGCTACTGTGTGACAGAAGGATAAGTGGCAAAGGCCTGTAGAGCCCATTCAATGGAGTCCATATTAGCTTTCATAATACAAACTGACAAAGGCATTTTCAGAGGGGAGAGAAGGATTGCAACATGCACTTAGGACTAGTGCAATTGTTGCATGTGACATGGAAGTTAAATAATATCATCTGGCATGTGTAGCCTACTTTGTGGTTAGCTGGAGAACAACGACTGCGAATCGAGACTTATTAGCACTCTTGGCAAGGTTGAGGTTAGAACAATTTAAACAATAAAACACGATACAATCTGAATTCAGAGTTCAATAAATACTTAGTGGATTTATGACAGATGCAGTAGAATTGTTTCTACTGCACTTGTTAATGCAACTTTTTCATTTGTGGGAGAAGAAATATTACAATCTCAGATTTTAAAGTTTGCATATAGTGTCGCTTTAGGGAAAATAAAGATCCGTTATGGATCAAATGTTGCGATATATATATATATAAAATATTTTCTGTATGTATTCATAGACGTTTTCAACGAAAAACGGAAGATCTTACGCGTGCCATAAAAGCAGAAAGCCAGATGAAAGCCCTGTTGAGCCACATCAATAGGACAAGGGTCAAGAAAGAAGGACCACAGAAGGCCTATTCCACTTCTGAAGACCCAGGAGAATGGCAGGAAGAACCAGGGCTGGTCATCGATTATGGGACCTTTACGGGTGCAGATGATAAGGTAATGGCTTTTAGGAAATGGAATAGCTTCATGAATCTCCTCCATATACCAGGTTATTCTGATTATGATGTTCTCTACGAAAATAGATGCAGGCTAATCTGAACCGCTTTAGTAAGAAGACTGGGCTGGACTGTTTTACTGCATTGCCACAGTAACTGTGTGTATGTTTGGATATGTGTTCATGAATATGTAAAATTCTACTAAAATATTATATATATATATATAAATATATATATATATATATATATATATATGGAGTTATATATATATATATGGAGTTACACATCCCCCTGTGTTATTATGTTGATGTATATGGTACTGTATATGATAAGCACACAACGGTACATAATATACTGTATAATGTGGTGCATTAAATTACATATATGATGCAGTGAAAATAAAGAATATGCAGTATGTAGCTTGTATGTCCACTACAGTACAGTGTATCATAACATATGGTATACTATATGGCATGTAGATTCTTATGTGTAGTAGAAATATAAACTCTTTTTTCATGTGTCCAATATGTGAGAAATAAGACTTATTAGCAGTAAAGCACCAACCTGCACTGTGTTTTAGAATACCTCTGGACAGTTTCCTATTTCTTTACCTCCAGAATAAGAAGTGAGAAACCTGACTGCTTAGTCTAGTGCATGCTGGTAGTTCAGCAGGCTGAGAAGTGACACAGGAAGTCCAACTCTGTTAGAAACTGTGTGTCACCCCCTGACTCACCCCCTCACCCGTAGAGCGTATGTGCTGTGCTGTCGCTAAATCATGTTCCAGTAAAGGGTTTTAACTTGTCCTTAACTTTGTATTTTTCAGATTACTTTCAGTTTTTTGCTCTGTCCCTATAAACTCCCAGTTTACGACTCTCCTTAAGCTCAGCCAATTGGATTCTTCAGCAACTTGTCTGTCAGTGGAAGTATACCAGGAAAAATAATCTTCAGAAAAATACATCTGTGCACGTGCGCAAGGGCAACACACTATCTGAGAAGGATTTTGTCCCCTCTGAGAATCCGTGCTTTGACATTACACATCGTCTGTAGTGCTGTAAAACTAATGAAACAATATAAAAAGCCCATTGAGATGCATTTAAATTCAAGATGGTGCACCTGATGAAGTGTGTTAATACTAGTAGCATTGTTGTATGATTCCCACACAATGTTACTACGGCTTTGTTTATTAATTCGCTGAGCATACGTGTACGCTATATGAACATTATTGGAAAAGGTGCGATCTATATCTATATGTCCTCCACGTGGCTCTCAACATAGCGGCGGCTGAGACGGCGGCTCGCATGCAGCTAACGGTGCAAACAGTGCAAACAACGGCAACAGTTCTGACGTAGCTAACAGCGTTTAGCTGAGGGGGAACCAGATGGTGGGCGCTATACGCTTCCTCGATGATCAGGACGGTGGTATCAGCTGCAACCGTAGTATAGAGTGTGGTGAAGAACAGCGGCCATGAGCAGTGGGGCATGCGCACATGCACTACCCCTCTAAAGTTAATGCAGCTGAAGACACGTGTATATAATGAGTACCGGCTATAAAAAAAAAACTCATTTGAGAAGAGTTATTAGGTTGTAAGAAATTACTTAACGTGTATAGAATAAATACTGTTAAACTGTGAGTTGGGAACAGTGGGGGCAGTTGTGAATCAAGTATTAGTCTTTTTTTTTTTTCACGCAGAATTACACCAGTGAATTTAAAAACTCATTTTGCAGGGCAGCGAGATATGACCATTTTACAGAAGCCTGATGGTCCTACCTTGGGAAACCGCATTATAGTTAGGAAACAGTGAGAAAAAAGACTAAAGAGCTATAATGCTATGCAGAGGAAACAATTAAACAAGCATGGGCGGCGGACATGTTTTCCAACTTTAACTCTGGGTCGGCTAAAAAAAAAAAAAGAAAGTCTTTCGGCCACCAAGCTGTATATGTGAAAGGCAATGATGAGTGCGCCAGGTTGTAATCGGCCTGATGCAGAACTGCAGTGGTCGAGCATATACCGTGTGAATGGTCCTGATGAGAGTGCGCGCTGCCTGTCGACGAGGAGGGAGACATAGACGAGTGATCCGCTCGGTGCGTCAGGGCGCACAGGACAACGGCAGATGGCCTGTGCACACTACCCGTATTACATCGGCTGATTTTAAACCGGAGAGCTTTTTTCCCCCTTCTTCTTCTTCTTCTTCTTCTTCTTTCAGACTACAGCACACGAAGGCGAAGAGTCCATAAGTTGACAATGGAAGCGTCCTGCGAATAAGACGCACACCAGACATCCAAGAGTCTGATTGGTCCTTTTACGCAGACGTTTTTTTGCCAACGGTGGCACATTTGCTCGCATGCTCACCGACGGACGGACACCACGACTACCACAACTTCAAGTGTGTTCATGTTCCACCTGAGTTTGTAGTTTACCGTCGGCGCTTAACGTGGTGTAGTAACTCGCATGTTATTACTGGTGTTAAGCAGGACAATGGTGTCGTCGCTGTTATTTATTTTGATGCCCACACGGGCTCATTTTCGCGAGAATCTGCTCTGTCCCTGAGGATTTTTTTCTCCCGCTGCCTTTTATCATATTTTTAGTCGGGTGGATTTTTTTTTTCACCCCCCCCCCACACACACACACACACACACACACACACACACACTCTCGTATTTTTTCGTCGGTTTCTCTTTAAGATAGCAGGCTATTAATTTTTAATTCTTATGCATCCGCACGAAGACGGGACCAGAGAGGAGAAAACGAGTGATAACCAGAGGGGGAGAGAAGGAGAAGGAGGCAAGTGAGGAGGGACGCGAGAGAATGAATGAGACACACTGAGCAATCAAGGAAAAGGAGATTGGAGGATTCAAGGTAGGAACGAAGCATTAGTTTCCATGTTATATGTTCTTAATACATGTGATGCCGTGTGACAATATTAGCGTGTACCGTGCACTACAGGCTATCAGGCTCCGCGAGGTGTTCAGGGGGGGGGGGGGGCGGTGTAATTTATTTATTAAAATCTTGTGCTTTGACAGATACGGAGTTGTGTGTTTACGGTGCGTCGACAGCAGTCGCTTCAAATTCAAAATGCGCGTTAAATGCTCTAAATTAGTGGCATTTTAGAGCAGGGGGGTGTCCCGTGTGTGGGCCTTATATGCATTGCACCGTGGCCTGCAAAAAAAAAAAATATATATATATATATATGTTGGCAATTTATTTTGTATTAATACATACGATCTTTGAAAAGGTGACATTCGTGTCTTCTTATCCCATCAAAGCAAAGTGGCGGAAGACATTTTTCCAGTTCGGTAAATGTCGGGAGGTGACACTGGAAAAATATATAACAAGACTGTTAAATAGCCACGTGATTCACTCATTCTTTACAAATTGCACACCGGAATAAGCAAATAAGGAAATGTATAGCCAACGTGTCCCGTGGTGTTGGCTCCACGTGTGATTGGAGCGAGCATCCCTCTCACTGGTTCTTTTTTTTTTCTTCCTCTTGTTCTGAGCACAAGTTCTTTACAAGAGAGAAATAAATTGAGTACCTCATTGACTATTAGAGGAACACATGCAACAGAGCAAAGTGTGCAGCCTCAAAGTGAACTCCTCTGCCCAATCCCCCATGTCCCAGACTACACCATTAATCATTGCCTTTGGACCAGCTGCTCTCAGAGGGGTCTGGGGAGCCCCAGGAGTCACTGAAGAATGTGATCCTCCACTAAATGAGACTTGCTTTGATTTCTTCTCAAATGTAACTGATCTGAAATCATAATTAGAGAACGTATCAAAATGGCAAACCTGTTGGGTTCATGTCTTCAATAATAAATGCATCGCCTTCATTACAGGGTAAAAAATAACAGTGGGAAAAATCACCCCCCCCTCCCCCCGCCCCCATATATCCCAATTTGATCAAATGTGACTGTAATATTTAAGGGGTTCGCATGATGAAAAATTGAGACGCCCATATTTTGATACTGTTCTGAACTAATTCCCAATGTAATAATACAACATCTAATAAAAACACATCAACAGCCTACAACCTCTTTTTCTTTGTGTGTTATTATGATCCAATTGAACCTGAGCAGAAGTGCATGAAAGACCCCTGAAAACAGTTATTTTCTGCCGGTAAGCCTTTTTCCTCATTTCACCGGGGTGCATTGTGTTTGTCCTGCCAATTCTTCGGGCAAAAAAAAATTGGCATGTCTACTATTCTGAAGGGGCTGAATGAAATTCAAATTCTTCAGGTGGTAAAACAGCAATATTGCAACTGTCTGATTGCGTTATCTGGGCATTCAAGAAGCCAGACTTGGAATTGGTTTACGGCCAAACCCACTCCCCGGGAAGACAGAAGGATTTATTTCCCCCTTGTCTGTGTGTCACATCACCATCAGAACAATTATTCTCTCCTTTCAATGGGTGAATAATAGTCCTGCATTAGCATGGCATTAATGGTCGTCAGACTTTTAATAAGTCACTAATCATAATTAGATTTATTTCAGCGTGAGTTCAGCATTTTCGGGATGCTTTGCAATACGTGTGGTCATGCTTCGACAGGCATATTCTGTTGAAGGTGTATAGTCGTGAAGGATATTCTGTATGCGAAAAGCTGCCGAATGCATTAAGCAAAGTGTGTTTGGTGCAAGTTATACACAGTGTAAGTGTGTATGCACGCACACACACATACAAATGCTGTCTCCAGAGTGAGCACTAGTATGTTTCCTTAGCATTTGTGTTACGTGTTGCTATGAATTAAAAAAAAAATGACCTATGATGTTTCACACCCCCAGAACAGTTAAATGTATGTCGGTCAAAGGAAACTGTGAGGGTAACATTAACCGGATTTTATAAGATGTTGAAAGCTTTTTATTTAAAGATAGCGTTTCACCATGTCTCTGTTTCCCCCATTATGGTTATTAATTACAGGATTAATAACATATTGAATGCTATATGTCAATAAAGGTTTATTGATTCTGACACTGCATGGATATTTGACCTTAGCCTGCGAAAGACATGTATATCTATTTTTGTTCATGCATATGATGGTGTGGAATTAAAATGAGTGTTGTTGTTTTTTGTAGCAGCAGCGCATTATTGTGCAGTTGCAATGAGCTTCGGGGTAACAAATAATAACTTCATTTAAAAGGCAGAGAAAAAACTGATTATATACACGGCTGTAAGAATTCACCAAAAGCTATACGATTCAGTTGTGTGTTACTTTTTTTTGTTTTGTTTTGAGAATATACATTGTCTTCAATTTCTCCAGACGATTTGACCCGTGTACAATTTTTGACTTCATCAAATTTGACATCTTTTTTTTTTTAAAGAAAAAAAAAAAAAGTATCCAAAAAAACAACATTATAAAGACGCCTTTCAGTCAATTCAAGTGATGTTTTTTGTCTAATGCACGACAAAGACAAATATCCATTCAGGGAAATACACACTGTTAAATTTGACCATGCAATACAAAAGAGACAATGAACAAGTATGACCCTGCATACACGTATCTACAACCGCACACCACGAAATACGGAGTCGTCATTTAACTTTTTTACCATCATGTTTTCTTTCTGTTAAGAATCGCAGTGAAAGCATCAATCGTGTGTCTTTGTTTATTAACAGATACCTTTCACAATTGTATGCAAAGTTGAATTGTTACAGTACACCCCCCCTTATATTCAGCCTATCCAGATGTTTCCTGATGTTGTCAAACACACACACACACACACTGTTACTTACTGTACGCACATGCTGCCACTTAAGGCTTCTTCAGCTTTCAGGAAGGAATGATTGGAGAATCTTTTGTGGCGGTTCAGAGCAGACGACGTCTACACTGGCACGGCAGTAAATTCTGATTATGAACTTAATCTCGTTGTTGTCTTTTGACGATTAAAGGCTCCCAGATATGATAACCGATTAGAACCATAAACCCTCCAAGCTAGCTCCTCTCGTGGTCCTCTGTACAGGAAGAATATATTTGGAATAATCATGTCCATAGTTCATATTGATTTATCATAATTCTGAAGATCATTTGCAAATATAATCCATTCAAAACAACCCTCTGCAAGATTGAATGTTTTTTTTTGTTGTTGTTTTTTTTACCCAAATGTCATTTTGGCATTGCCCTCAGAAATGATGTAGCTGCAACCTTTACCACAACAATTTTGGAACAGCATTTGCCGCGCTATGATTGCAAATGTGCTGACATTTGCAACAAAATTGATACGCATTGGTTGATACTGTATTCAGAATGGGTTGGAGATTGCAATTTGTTCTTCTGTTGTTTAATTTTAGTCGCTGAATCAGTGAGCTCTCCAACCGTTTTCATGTCATTCGAATGGAGGTATCCAGCGTTTTCTAATCTTTAATGCCCTTTACAGTTATGTCTGTTTATTGTAGAGTGTCAGATATCTTTGTCTCACTTCCCTTCGTAGGCAGCGCTGTTTACCTGGCAGCTCTGTGGTTGTCACCAGCCTAGACTGACAAGAATGCCATTATGATTATAATGACAGTTATTGTGGTTCAGTGTTTTACCACAGCAGACAAAACACACTGGAAATGGGTTTAAACAGCTGTTGTTGGACTAATTATTGCAATCACAAATACCCTATTATATTTTTCTAAGGATTTTCGTTATGTGATTTCTGTTTTCCGCTAAACTGCGAGATTACATTTTGGGAGCACGAACATGCAATAAGGGATTGGAAAGAGAGGGACACGGCGAGGACAAGAGGGGGGGGGGGGGGGGGGGGGGGGGGGGGGTACATAATGGGCACAAAGCATAACTCCGAGGTGCAAAAGCAATGGGCAGCGTGCGTCCATTTTGAAGCTTGTGGCCTTTGTGCTGTGGAGATCTCTGCGAATGTAGCCATGCACACAGCAGCAGCCTGTAACTGCTGTTCTCTTCTTCTTCTAGAGAGAGACCGAAGATGTGGGCTTTGAGTAGCCAGTCTTACAGGAACCCAACCACACACTAATTCAATTCAATTGCTGCCAGGCTTGAGCGTGTGTAGGCGCCGGCGTGGCGAAAATGAGCAGCGGCAACAAGAGCACATGAGCAGAAAAAATCGATGAGGACTCTTTTTCATAAATTGAGTGGGTGTTAAATTAGCTGGATGGGCCCATGTAGCAACACATTGGATTGAGTGCCTGGTGTATTTGGGTGGTGTCTATCGACTGGGAGGCCACTTGGCGTTCGACAGTGAAAAGACTCTGTGATGCTCCATCAATGTGACCAATCATCCTCACCAGCAATTCATTTGCTTTTACACAGATTTGTCAGGGAGAAAGTGACTGAATTGATGTTTGAAAAGTCAGCCACTGCCCGTTTTCACAACCGAACTCTAACCTGCAGTCTGTAATGGTCGGCTTTGATTGCCCTTTTAGCCTGCCTGATTATCCTATTCATGTTGTGAAAAGGAAACTTCAAATACCCGTTGTCAGTTTTCATTTCTTAACATGTATTTAATGAATATTCAAGGCCCTGTGCCAAGATAACATGTCGCCCACTTGGGGGAAAATGATCACAAATCAATATAATCTTATACTGCCTGTTGTCTGCCATTTTAGCAAATCAGTTTAGGCAGCTCCTGCCAAAGGTGCATGATGCTAAAGGTGCTCTTAACACCGAGAGATGGATACTGATCTTTCTGCACCCTGTAGCAAAGCGCACACACACACACACACAGAGAGAAATGTAGGAATGCTGATGCCGGTACAGAAACAGGAAGCAAGCACGAAACGGCACTGGCCGAGAATAACAACTGTATTTCAGCTGAATTATGATATCTTTTGACACAAATTGAGTGCTAAAGTTACACAAAAACTAAAATCACTGAACAGCGGGAGACAGAAAGCCTCACACACACAGGGGAAAGATGGAGAGAATGTCCATCAGGCCATCTTGGAGATAAACTCTTGTCCTCGGGTAATTGGAATAGCTTTCCACGTCCAATCTGTCCGTCTGAAAAAGGAGGCACACACACAGATGAAAGGAAACAGGGATCAATTGACCTAATAGCTTGTCCAATCAATCCTTATGTTTTTTTTTTTTCTGATAGCTTGACGGAGGGTGCGGACCAGAGTGTCGGATGAGCCCCTCTAATTGGCTCGGCCAGAGCGGCCAGAGCGTGAGGCTGAGTGGTAATGGCAGGAGTAGTCGTTGCCCCTCCTCACACCTGGCGCTCTCACTCTACCAGCGTCAATACTGACACCTTTGTCCTCATTACCTTGAGCTTAGTGCCATGTGCAGGCCTTTCATCTGCTGCTAGAGGACTTCAATGTTCCTTCATTACACCTCCCTTTTACGCCATCCACTTCTCGCTCTCGCTCTCTGCCACTGACCCCTCACACTTAATGACTAATACAGGAGCTACTCAACATGGTCTCAGCAATCAACGTGTTTGGTCAGGCAGCAGAATCAGGAGAGACGTGTATCTAAACAGGTTCACCATGTGTGTGTGTGTGTGTGTGTGTGTGTGTGTGTGTGTCTGGCTGTCTCGCCCTTACGGGGCAGGGATGTTCACCTGAGACTCACCTGAGTCAGTCCACCGAGGACGGCTCCGGGTTCGTATTTGTGTCGGCAGTATTCCCCTTGGAGTGTCTGGTTGTCGGACTGGTGTGAGCATGTTTGCGTCTTGTTTGCGTTTGTGTGTGTGTGTGTGTGTCTGTGCTGTAAGTTGTAAATAGAGGCAACACCAAGAAACAACACCAGACCGAAGAAAGCTGTTTGTTTATCCATCTGCCAATATGGAGGTTGGAGGGAAACCGGTAGTGAAAAGAGAGAGGAGGGGGAGGGTAAGGGAGATTAAGCTCCTGCATGGAGGTGTGAAAGGGCACGTATAGTCATAAACAGCTGCAAAAACACCTAGAGCATAATACATGCAGTAGGCAGATGCCAGATGAGACAGAAAAAAAGGGGGGGGGAGGTGCACCATGATGGAAAAAGTCCACAAACACCGAGAGCAATGAACTTCAGGAGAGAGAGTGAGGGAGAAAGGTAGAGAGAGAAAAGAGAAAAAAATAGAGAGAGCATCCGGAGTGGATTAATTAAGGATTATAATTATGTTGGGACTATGCATGTCTCACCTGAGACTGCCCCGTGCCGCTCCCCTCCGATCGTCGTGCCCTCTGCTCCTCTGCACATATGGAAACAAACCACGGGGAAAATACTACCCACTCCAGCGGCATCATAGGTTCACCTCTCACGACACTGTGCAGACGAGTGAATGAGCGCAATGGCGTATTAACCTTTATGGCTGCTTTTTTTTTAATCAACCCACTACAACACTGTTACTGCGCGTTCACGATGTATATGTGTTAATCGGTGTGCTGAGAACTGCTTTTCCTTGGTACATTAGGGTTTATTATCAGGCAAAAACTGTGGTTTATGAACATCACTAACTGGTATAGGCGGAAAAGGCAAATTAATGCAATTTCTTTTCAAACCTCAAATTTCCGACCACTAGGGGGCAGTGGAACACGCTGTAAATGCAACATTGACATAATCTCACTTTATAAAGTTGATGTGGTGAACAAGTCACATATTTACTCATCCAGACAATAGAATTGGGAGACATATTTGTGACGTATGTAATACTCCTCTAATGCTCTGTTTTTGGTCTCCACCGACTCCCAAGGGAAATATCTGCCTCTTTAAATGCTCCACTATTAGCTAGCTGACTTTTTCTCTCTTCTCGTTCGGTGCTAAGCAGGTAGTGCACACTGGGTATATCAGAGCTTTGTTACATAAGCTGGATGAGGGGTTGATGAGAGCAACGGCTGAACCACAAAAACTAAAAGTTGCGGGCCAAAGCTAATCGATGAGCTGAAAGACGCAAACACACTGTGTAGAGCCGAGGGGGGAATTCTCTATGGGTTCTCTACTACTAGCGACACCTTTCACATTGCACGTACTCATGTGATTCTTAGTTAATAAAACAATTTAGTAGGTATTTGTGTCTGTATGCTTGATATTGAATATCACTATTAGACACAATGTTTTTGACCTATATTTTACCCAGGCGGAAACCTCAGGTTCTGAAGAGTCTTAAACTTGCATTCTCTTTTCTGACCAGCAGGGGGACGACGACTCCTGTTTGCAAAAAAAGAAGTCTATGAGAAAATGACCCTACTTCTCACTTTATTTATCACCTCAGTTACCTTTGTAAACATGAGTTTATGGTCTCAATCGCTAGTTTTAACTCTTTTTCATTACATCATCTGGTTTTATTTACAAAATTATGGTCCGATTTATAGTAATATAGACGATAAAGCAGGTTGCTTTAGGGCAACAGGCCACTACACTACCAGAGTCGTATATGCAGCTTTATGTCACTCCTCTGTTGTCCATGTATGGTCACTTCTGTTGGTTGTCAGATTTTAGGGACTACTAAATATTATGTAAATAAAACCAAACCACAGCTATCAGGCCTTTAAACACCGGGGTATCAACCAATGACGATGTGTGGAATATATATATATATAAAAACAAAACTCAATAAAATAGCTTACAGTAGTGAAGGTTATACAACAATTTACCTCATCTTGCACTTTGCAACTGTTCGCACATTTGCATTGGTGCCGGAGAGAATAGTTTAGATGAAAAATATTTGATAAATAATATTTTTAAAGACATTTAACCTTATTCGTCGAGTGTGTAAAGCACTCGACTCTAACCCCAACGCTGGAACCCTCTGGAGACGGAGGTTTCTGGTTTTAAGATGGTCTCTTTTCAGGGTTAGGGTTAAGATGCCATTCAGAGGAAAGTGCCCCATGTTTTCCAGTGAAGATTCACAATGGTCAACAACTAGCACACTGGTGTGAAACAGAACCACTGTGAAGGAAGCTGTTGCTAAAAATGACCGTGCATTCTCAGCATGTTTGCAGTTTGTGCAGCAATTTGTCTTTTTCTTTTGAAATGGGGGGTTTTCAAGGAGAAAACCAAAACATCTAAACGATGGGCAACATGAAAAGCTGACGGATATATTTCTATTAACACAGTGGGTTGTTTTTCAGGATATGAATGTGCTTATTAAACCAATAACAACTACTAACACACCACTCGTGTTCCCATCCTGTTGTGTTATTAGAATATGAAAATGAACCACATGTAATACATCATCCAACCACAAATGACACTTGCCAGACCACAGCTTAACCTCTGGTCAACTCACAGCACTAAGGCAACACACACACACACACACAAACTCACACACACACACACACACACACACACATAGCTCTGGAGCCACAGACACAAGGCATTTAGAGGAACAGAATGGAAAAGGATTTAATTGAGTCTTTGATCATTATAGAATTACCATGTGCCTTCTTGGCACCCTTGTTATTGTTTCATGGATTAATCATTTTCATTCCACAAATTGTAGAATCCACATAGCAAATCAGTGGGCTGCCTGCATGACATAGATACGCAGTTTTAGCAAGAGAATTTTAATGTGTTCTTGCCCTCCAATTGGCTCAAGCCGTCGATGCGACTTGATTTATTTGAAAGATTGGTTTTATTGATTTACTGAATTAATGTGGTGCCAGTTTAATCAGTGTGCTATGGAACTATGCAGAATTTGACATCTCTGTGAACTCAGATGAATTGAGTGTACAATATTGATCTGGTTATCCACAGTATTTATTCAGCTATGTGTCTAAGAGCTGATTAATTCCGTGTGTACGAAATAATGTAGGTGTGTGTTTATGAGGCTGTGCGAGTGTTTATGTTTGTGTGTGCGTCTCCCCCTCTCTCTTTCTGTATATTTGCGGAACTGGCAATTGCATCGGTTATGGACTGCAGGTTTCACCCTGGTGTTGGAAGAAAAAAAACGGCGTTTACAATCTATACCTTTTTTTTCTTCTTCTTTTCTGTACATGAAAAGCAAGCTGCTATCGTATGTTATGAAATGACACGTTACATGCAGCCTCAGCACCTGCTCGTTCAGCATTAATGCACATGGGAACACGCGTGCACACACAAACACACACAAACACACACGCCACACAGCACACAAAATGTACAGTACGGGCATGTGTGAGTATACTGGCGCTTATGTGCTTGCAGTGAGCGAGGTATCATTGTGTAAGGACGTATATATTTTATTGCAGGAGCAGCGGTTGGCACCGGTGTGGTGATTGAGCGGTATATGCCAAGTAGGGCCTAGAGGAGGGAGAGTAGTTCTCCAATTAGAGCGAACTCAGGATGCATATGGATGGTTTCTGACAGTTGTCTCGTCTGATGCGGCTGCCTGAGAAAAGAAGAGCTTTGGTTTGAAGATGTTTGTTTAGGCTCATTATGGATGAAAACCAGAAGCTTCACACATCTCTCTTTCTCCCGGTTCCATGTGCGATGGGCGACGGCCGACGTCGACGTCACACAGGAGAGAATTTGGCTGCGTTCATAGAGCTACTTCTAATCCTACAAGGATATTCAAGTACACAGGAGTAAAAACAATGGACTGGATTTGAGAGATCATCGGCAAAGAAAATTATGACTTTCCAATGCGTTGCATGTACAATAGAGTCCATAGACTGTAGGCTATTGTGCAGTATACTATTGAAGATCCAGTGAGAACAGTGAGAGCTTGTTACTGAAAGGCAAACTCCAACACAGCTGAAATTTCTAACTCCTACCCTATGTGTTTATTTAATTATATGACACGGACCACAGCTCAGGTTGTAATTACCATACGAGTTCAAACAAATGCAAAGGGCAGCACTCTATTATACTGCCATTTCTGCTATGCATTATATTAATAGTGTCTATAGTTAATAAGATGAACGACTGGAGATACTCATGGTATGATCCTTGTGTTTACAGGCAAATAGGATAGGGAAGAACTTCCATTTAGTAAGAAATGCTAATAATTCATTTTGTTTTGTATAGTCGGTGGTTTTAAACAAAAGCCGGGTAAAATTGCTAGAAAGCAAAAAAGTGTAGACTGTGGAATTCCTGGAACTCCTGGAAAATGTGTTTATACAACACTACTTTACACTCTGAGAGGTCACACGCAATGCCCGTAACTTCATTACGACCAGATTAAGCCAGTACTTTTATTTCCAGGATTGAAGAAAGATAACTGAATTGTCTGATCCCAAAATGGAACTTGTTGCTGTACAATTTCTCTTTGTGTTTTCACTCTCTGAAAAGTGAAGCAGCTGCAAAGGAAAAATAAATGAAAAGTTAGGACGACAGCAAAGTGGCCACCCGCAAATGACGCAGTCGGTATTAGGGCCTCTTGTGAATCCGTCATCACAATAAAACGTGGACACATTCCCCCTCACTTTTCCTTGCGGTGCCAACGGGATGTTTTTGTTCGGCTAATTCGCATCCAACACATCATGCAAACAAATCGAGTTACTGCAAATCACAATCATACAAATCACCTTGAGGTGGTTATTCACTGTGTCTTTAAACTAAGTCGTTCACACAGATCTACTACTGGAAGGCTGCTAGATTATTACGCTTCTTCCCCTCCCCATAAACCTCCTTCTCCGTTATTCTCTAAAACTATTTATTCTGCCTTCACAGGCTCTATTTGTCAACTGGTCTAAATAATTACGATTCTTCAGCCCACATACATATCTGTTTGCTCACCTACTGCTCACCTACTAATATGTCTTGGCCCTGTAGACGTTGCACTTACATGCATCTGAGTGGACTCCCCTTCCTCTGTGACTCTACTAACATTTGCCCTCCGCTCACCTTCTATCCTGCTCATGCGCTCCCCTCACTCACCTTCCGATGCTAGCAGATATGGATGGAAATATAAATGACCCCTGATGAACCCAGATATTGAGCTGTTTTAAAGCCTCAGGCTTTAGACAATATCCCCTCCTTGCAACGTGCTGAAGAAGGAGGGGCCGGGGTTTCTCACTGCATCGGGTTTTATGGGATTTATGACCCCCCCCCCCCCCCCTGCAGCTATCTCTCCCTCCACTGGCACTTGTTCCACTGGCTAAAATTAGCAGGCGAGCAAAACAAACAAATTACAAGGAAACGAAAACGCAACAACAGTTAATAAGCATGTAGTGACATGATAACGCTTTCAGCAGCATGCAGACTGAGAGAGGGAAGGAAGGGCAGGGTATTATCTTCCCTCCCTCACCCTTCGTCTGCTGTTTTTGTATTTTCCCCTCTAATTTCCTCCTGCCACGCCGTCCCCTCCACCCTCGGTGAATCGCCACTGGGGCTTTCCGAGCAGATCATCTCCGAGCAAGGGCAGTGCGAGACAGATGGGCGGATGATGGATCTGACGTGATAGACAACAGCATGATGGATGGCCGGCTGGCTGATAGGGGATTAATGCAGTGCTGAGGCCGCTGCAGCACAGCGGATGGCTTAGTGATAGATAGATAAAACTGACGAGCAGATAAACAAGAGACCGCTAATCCACGCCCCCTTGATAGACAGAAAATCAAAGTGGGGGGAAAAGAACCACAGAGGGAGAGGTGGACCTTTTTTATATTACCATCGCAGGGTATAGAACTTTCATGGGAGGGAACGTAAGTGTATGCAAGGTGAGATGAGGTATGGGCCGATAAGGAGAGTTAATGAGTGTTGTAGGACTGTCATGGGTCAGTGACGGCACATGTCATGTCGCGCTTGGCGCTGGATATATTGGACGAGGGTGGGAGTCTTGGTGATATGGCGTGACGGGTGACCCCGGTGACTGGGGGGATATGCTATTTCGAGTGATGGCGAACAGTTTGACTGCGGAAGAGAGATTGGGCATACCGGTAAATTGGCCGTAGGGGGACGTGATGGGATGATTGGACAGCCGAGTGTGGGCTGGTTGGGGATTGAAGATAGGAGTGCTTGTTGTGTCTGTTTTTTTTTTTAATGCACTCTCAGCGCAACAGCTTAACCTTCCTTGTAATGGACGAAAAAATAAAGGTTTTGAGTCCCTATGTTTATGCAATTCTACCAACTGGCCCCAACTAAATATTGAGGGGATTGGAGTACAAACGCAGGGCGAGTTCCTCGTAAAAAAATAGGGAGCGAGTGGCCTATTCCTGCATTATTATCGAGCGCTAAGCTTTGTCTCTGTTCACCGTTTCAGGGGACCCCAGGGGTTCTGGCATCGATCCGGTGTGCTCAGAATGCACTCCGGTGTCACCTATTTAAACACGGTGAGCCAATAGCCAACAGAGACAAGCCTTTATTTATCAAGCCTCTGATTTTGGCTGCACGGATGACAACCTGATTAGCACTTAAAGGAGCTCCTAAATCTTTTATTGGAATGGGTGGAGGCAATCTATAAAGAGCAACAGACAGCAGTCTTAACAGTGGGGCAAGGTGAGGTTCCATCCAGGGAGTTATTGAACACGGGGGGGTGGAGGTGGATGTGCAGTGTGTGTGACGGATTCAGCGGGAGAGAAAGCGTGCGACTGGGAACAATGGGTGATAAGTAGAAGGAGTGGGCGATCATGTGACCGAGGAGCGGTGGTAGAGATCGGGGGGGGGGGGACCAGATGAGGGGCACCGGTGGCAGGGACGATGAATGAATGGGTGAGATTATTGTGATCAAGTGACGGCACGGAGCGAAACGGAACAAATTGCTGAACAAACAAGTGGGCGATGACTGTGTTTGTGTATGTTGAAATGACTGAGTGAGAGATGGAAAAGACTAAGTGAGCGAGCAATGTGGGGGGGGGGGGTTAGCGATGGGCGTGTTGACAGAAAGTGTCAGCTTCCACCATCCTGACCCGCGTGTACAGGCTGCATGCACAAGTGGCTGAGTTTGAGTCCCAGCTTGGACGTGAACTGACTGTAAAATTGGATGTGAATTTTCGAGTTGGATGTGAAATGAATGCAAATTTGGAAAAGTAGGTGGAAGGTGTTTGCGCATCTATCTCAATGTGTCTCCAGTCATTTCAGACGAGCCCACGAAATAACCATCTTTGGCACATGGAGTGAAGCTATTTGAACACCTTCATGCTCTGTGTCATTATGGCGAGTGGGATTGCTCCTCGATCCTTGCCTCTTGTCATAATCAGGGTCCCAAAATAAGGGTTTCTACTTTTGATTCAGATTTAACTTTATTCAATAATAAGCCCAAAACCTTCTTGGCACGCTGTAACTGGGAAACCATTTTGTTTTGTGTAATAGATGAGTATATTTAATCGCGTAGGGAGAGGAACACGATGCCAGTGCTCGATTTGAAAGGAGCTGTTACTGGAGAGTCGCGAGATAATTTATTCTTGCTCTCTTTCCCCCTGGGATGCCGATGGCCGATTCGCTTTTCACCGCCAAGAAGTGTGCGTGTATACTTTTGGTTGTGCGGGTGACACCGACGCCGTGTTGACGTAGGGTCCGTTTGGGACAAGGCTATTGTCTGTTCTGCAGCCCCGTGCGACACTCAAATCTGTCCCCCCTCTCACCTCGTCTCTGTCAGCATACGACAGCAGCAAAACAATACTGCCCGTGAAATGTCAAGAGAATTAGCATTGCATAAATGCACGCACATTGTTGCACACACTCTCCTGTCTCTCTCACCGTCTTGTCCGGGCATGGCTCTGTCTCATGCTCTCTCCACCACCCTTGGCTGCATGCATGCTTGTCTGACCCTGTCGTAGTCTCCTTCAGGGCCTGTCTCTTGGTGATCCAGCTCCATTATTTATGCTGTATCGTGTTTCAGCATCAATTCCCGCAATGGAACAATTGAGACAGATTTGCAGGACTGTCACAATGCCGGTGAGACTCAGCAGAGGTTGGAAATGGGATTATCCTTAAATGGAATTTAATTTTCACCGTTGTTGTCGCCGTAGCCCGTCTACCACCCAGACAGCACGACGCGCTTTGGTAGTGCTTTCACCATTGTGTGATGTTTGTGTGTGTGAGAGAGAGAGAACCCCTGTGTGCTGCACAATGGCAAGTGTAGCACTGGTAATTTGATGTGTGTTGTTTTTTTAAAGCCCTGTAATGTCATTGTGCTGCAGTTTGGCTCCGTTTTATTCAAGATAGTCTAACGGTCCGTAGATTGTAAGTCTGTCAATTATTCAGTCCACAGGAGGACTGTGGAACAGTCTTCCACAACTAACAATATAAACGTTGCTCTCACGCTTGTGTCCAATGAATGCAAAAACAAGAAAAGAAGAGGAAAGAAATTCCGACATGAGTCAATTACCAGACTTCAGCCTCAGCAGATGGCAGCTCTTTGAGGCAAAATGTATAAGCTATTGAATGAGGATAGATAAATGAATAAGTGCCGTCGAAGTGTGAATCAATGTTTATGGATCGTCATCCAAAGACCTGCTGTGCTGCAGATGAAATAAATGTAGAGGTGGCTGTGTGTGCATGTCAGTAAGATGCGGTGGGAGTTTGGGTTTTCCGAGCCTGCTGTGATGCTACTTCAACTGTATAGGTGTGGAAGTATTTGTATGATGTGTTTGTCCTTTGGAGTAGAGGCGTGTGTGCCAACTGTGTTTGTATGTGTGTTTTCAAGCTTGTGCACAAGCAGCCTTTTTGTTTCGGTGGCTGTCGTTTCTGATGAATTCTGTTTGGTGTTTCTTTCTGACTTCCCTGCTTTTCATTGCTCTTAACACAAACATGATCAATACTTGAATTAATGTCTAAGTAAAGAGTCAACACATGTCGCACTGGCCTTGCCACAGGCTGCTGCCCCCCCCCACAACAGCCTCCAACCCGGGCTGGGAGAAGTCAGAGAAAGCAAAAGCAACGGAGCGCGTGGAGCAGAAATAAGTGTTCATTTATAATGAACACATTATGGGGGGTGAATTGAAATGCATTCAGCTTTTTCTTGCTGCTGTATTAATTTGACTCATTATTAGTTGATAGGTAATTATGTCTTGCTGCATGGGTGATGCCTCTTGTCAGGGAAGGCAGCGGTGTGCTGAATGACGTGTGCGCTCAAGTGTTGCGGCGGCATGTAATGTTGGGTATTAAGAGCAGCGACTACACATGAAGGCTAGACAGGCCACAGGTGTGGGTGTCGGCTCAGGGGGAGGGTGTGCGTGTGTGTGTGCGTGCGTGCGTGTGTGTGTGTGTGTGTGTGTGAGTGAGAGGGAGTCAGTGTTTGCGTGCGAGTGACAGGGTGTGAGGCTCAAGAGGCACAACGGTGATATCTGAGTATTGTATTCCTGTAATCTGCTCTGATCAGATCAACCAGAGCCAATAATGCAACACTGAGCCAAATACCACGCTGCTCTTTCTTCATCTATCGCTTCTCTTTCTCTCTCTCAGTAGAACCCCTCCACACACACACACACACACACACACACACACACACACACACACACACACACACACACACACACACATACCCTACCCTCTCTCTGTCTTTTTCCTTTTCACTGCAGTGGGAGCCAGCTTTGCTGCAGTGGGAAAGACGGAGTAAATATGGAGGGAGAAGGAGAGAGTATAGTCATGGACATTGAGACATTGAGACATTGAGAAATGGAGATAGGACTGAGAAAGACACTGAGAGAACAGAGGAGGAGAGAGAGAAGGTGGATGGGCTTGAACAGTAAGCGATTACTGCTCTGCTCTTGTGTGCTCCTGGTGGAGCAGATACTGAATCAAACAGTGCTCCTTCTCTCTATTGACACACACACACACACACACACACACTGGCCACAAGCATTTGAGTTTGTTTTTGGCCAGTGCTGGGTGGTGCTTGGCAGAAGAAATTAAGCCTAACAACCGTGGCATCTGTCTCAGCAGCAGGAGAGTCCCGCCTCCCCACCCACACATGACCTGTCCTGCTTTCATTCACTGAGCCGCCTGCTGCCAGCCTCAGGATGGGCCGCTGCCTCCGCCACTGCCCCGCCACTGCCCCGCCACCCCCCTCCGTCTCGGCCTCTCTGCACTGCCAACCACTCTGTGCCCGCGCCCATGTTCCCCCCCCCCCCCCCACCCACCCACCCACCCACCCTCAAGCAACAACCAGGAGCCTCGCTGATATGGCTGCTTCAAATATTCATAACAGCCACGCTGCAAACACAGCCTCTCCATTTTGAGAGGCAATTCTCCGGCTGTAGCTGCTGTTAGCCCGAACACGATTCCTCCGAGTCAACTCCTCTGTGGTCAGTGTGTATCAACAGTACGTACTATTAAGACATGGTTTGAATTGTCTGGCCTTGCAACTGCATGGCGCGGCGCTAAATACAAACACTCTTTGCTGCCATTTCTCCATCCACTTCCAACCCCCACCCCCCCCCCCCCCCCCCCCCCCCCCCCCCCCCTCCCCTCGCCCAGGGCCGAGCACACAGCCCCCAGCCTGCAAAAGGGGGTGGTGCCGCTTTTACACTACACTGAAACCCAGCCGGAGCCGGGGACGCGCAAACTAGCACACATGCAAAAAAGACACCGTCGCTATACTTAGACGGGCGCAGGAACACCACAGGCGCACACACTGGGCCGGTACATGCGAAGCCCAAGAAGCACAGAAATGCATCAGGACTTCGGTGCACACACACACAAACGCCCAGGCCCACGAAGCGATGTGAGGGGGGTGCTTCCGGGGAGTGAACTTCTTCTATGTGTCTATGTGTCTCCAAGGAAGCTACAGGCTGGATACACATCCATGTAGAGCAGCAGCAGATGCCTCCGTCGCCCTCTAATGCCCGCGCCTCCCTCCCTCTCCGCTCACATCCTACCACCTACTCACTCCCAACAGCTCATATCCCTCTCTCTTGCTCTCCTTTTTTCGCCTCCTTTAATGAAGACGGACCCCCACTTGTTACACCTTCCATTCTCGATTCTTTACTCTCTCCCTACGTTGTCCCAAACTCTCCTTTTCGTTCCGTCCCTTTTTTTCTTTCTCTTTCTCTCTCTCCTTCTCTTCTCATCATGCAGACCGCCTGCAAGCCCTGGCCCCTGCTGCCTATCCTCTGTATTCGCTCGTTGTATCTCCAGATTATTTCTCAGGGGGGGCACCCTGTGTGTGTGCGCTCCACAATACTGTGTTATTTAGCTTATCAAATGGGTTGGAGTGGATCAGGACTGGTGGGGGTATAGGCCTGATGCTCTGGTTTGTGGCAAACAGGTGGTCCATAGGGACGGGCGCTAACAGCGATAAGTGCGAAGGCATGGGAGGGTGGTTGCGTTTCTATAGCAATCTTTGCTGAACTGGCATGGTTTCTAAACAACAAGCCATTACTTGTTAAGGCTAGCCATCAATATCATGAAGTTGTGAAGCTACACAGTGGGGCCCACCAACTGCTAGTGAGGTACAAGATGGATGGCGTGGCTGCTGGAACTAATGTGGCAGTTTAGTCTCTAGGCATGAGCTTGAATAATATCTGGCTTTGCAGTTAAGTTCTTGAGCTTGCTTTTTGTGTGATTATTTTAACTGCGCTGGCGCAAATTGGTATTGATCATTGTTGGTCGGCTGGCTTTTTTAACGGCTGGGCCACTGTTTAATGTTTTCAGTCGGGGAGGGTTATCATGTAACCTGTTTCTCCTGTCTCCTGTCCTCGCACCTGCTAAATGGCAAGCCATCTTCCTAAGAGAGAAGGAGAGAGAGAGAGAGAGAGAGCATGAACAAGAGAGCGGTGCAGCACAGAGCCCTTATTAAAGCTGTCCTCCAAGGCTGCCCTCTGACTGATTCACCCTGTAAATCTCCCCTTTAATTGGAGAGGGCACAAGAAGAGAGGTGCTGCCTCAATCACAAATGTATTCTGTGTATCTAAGGATGGATGAGAGAAAGAGAGAGAGAGAGAGAGACAAACAGACAGTCAGACAGACAGAGAGGTCCTCCGAATGTGTGGGTGCACCAAACAAAAAGTCAGCGATATGAATACAATGAGGATTTGAGGAGCGAGAGGACATATTTACGTTTGCCTTGGAAGTGGGAGACGGGAGGTGAGAAGATGAAAAGGTAGCACAGTAATGGAGAGAGACGGGCAGAGAGGTGCACCAAGGGTGACGCAACGATAGGCCTAGAAGGACAATGGGCGAGGAAGAGAAAGTAATGGAGGGAGACCAATAGAAGTGGCTGGCAGTGAGAGAAAAGGAAGGTGTGTGTGTGTGTGTGAGAAAGAAAGAAAGAAAGAAATAGGTAGAAGAGAGACAGGCTGATTTCACCACATTTTCAGCCTGAGTGTCCTCCCTTAATGGGGTTGCCATGACAACAGTGTATAAGAGAATCAGGCTCCAGCCGAGTTTGTGTTGTGTGGATGTGTGTGCGCGTGCTCTCCTCCTCAAGTGATTGATTGTCTGTGAGAAAATATACAGTCAGATACCGTAACACAAGTGCACCTTGGGCATGTTTTTGTAAAAGAGGTGGGCGTGAGTTTATTTCCTTCTCCTGTTTGTTTGGTCATATGTCCTTGTAAGAATGAAGGAGGGAGGGATGGTGGAAGGGAGAAGGAAAAGGAGCTGCTTCTCCGTCTGTGTCATTGAGCCAAGTGGGTGTGCAGTAGCTGTTGCGTATTGGACGCGTCTCCGCGTACCACTGGCAGCCATGTTGAATGAGGTTAGGTGATGTCATGCCGGTCAGGTGACGTTGTTTTCGAGGGGGCCGAGCTGTCACGGAGCAGAGGCAAGTCCCACCGGAGCGCCAATCTGTCATCATTATATTAATGACACGCATAGCACTGCTAGCAATGTCATCTCTTGTGTGTGCCAAAGCTAACGAGCAGCGCCCTAATTGTAAAATTAATTGAAAAACATTTTGATTAAAGACCACCTTCCCCACCCCGGCCCTCCTCCGTCTTCATCAGCTCTTCTTTCCCTCTCTGCTGCCAACTTTCTACACCTGGTTATGTCCTTTAGAGCCCCCCCCCCCCCCCTCCCAGGCCCAGTATATCGCACATTCACACACTCGTCTCGCTTTCTTTTCCCTGCCTCCTCCCGCATTTACATCTCCGACCTTCTCTTATTTTCTTCCGTGCTGTTTCTCCTTCAACCTTTTTGAACCCGCCAACGCGCTCCCCAACCCATCATTTTCTACTTCCTTCAACATACACATTTTCCACCAACTGTCACTCTCCTCTTTCGTTAGGCAAATTACAACTCTTTTATGCGCTTGATCTCCCTCCTCATCCTGCCTCCCCTCCTCTTTGTCTTTTCCCATCAGGCACCCCTCTGCGCTGCTGTCTCTCTCATCTCTTCTCCTCATGTCTCCATTACGATCTGTTTTACGCCCTCAGCATGTCTGTACATGCATTTGTATTCCGAGGTGCTGTTATAAGTGGATGGAAAGGAGTTAGTAAGGTGGTCGTCTGTGCACAACGTTGCCTTTTATACTGCACGCCTCATTCCCCCGTCAGCCCTTTGTAGCCTCAGAGAGCGGTCAGTCTCTCGGCCCTGACTCTCATTCACTGACAAACTTTCTCCTTCCCCTCTCTCCAGCAAAGCTCCAGAGCCAGAGGGAAAGAAGGAGAGAGTGATAGGCTAGTGTACATCTCCACTGGTCTTTTATTCTCTCGCCTCCCCTCTCATCTTGCCTCTCCTCCTGCTGCTCTCACTCTCCATCTCTCCCCTGTGTGGACTGAGGTCCAGTTTATCATTCTGCTACCGACTCCACCGCAAGATTTCTGCCTTTTGAGCAACTGTGTGGGAATGTGTGTGTGCACTCAGACACATGTGTGTGTGGGTGTGTGGGTGTGTGTGTGATTGCCTGCACACGCCATTATCTAATTAATTGAATGGCATATAAGGCATCTTAGCTCCCTCTGTGTGCCTGAGAGCTTACAGTGCGAAATAGAGAGCGTGAGAGTGTGTATATATAGGCTCGGATAATGAGAGCACCAGGGCTCATTAATGTCACTCGTTGCAATAATGATACAGACAAGGAGGAGGCATTGATCATCAACGAATGATCGATAATGTGCCGTATCGATCGGAACAACAGTTTGTCACCAATGCGGATCGACGTCCCTGCAGGACACCAGGCTCCCGGGGGAGGGTGTTACAGCCTCGCCACAGGCCCCATGTTCATTTATTCAAGAGGAAACATAGGCACAAACAAATGCCACTCTGATGAATGCCTGTTTGGTGCATAATTAGGTACACATAGCTCTTAGTCAGTAGGGGAATGGATTCATGAATTAAATCTTCCTTAGTGAATAATAAGCTGTAAACGTGGTTATTGAACAGTTCTTCAAGATGGAGGGCACAAAACCATTTGGGGGAAATAAACCGAACAATATCGGGTGCCATGGCTTCCTTTCCTGAGTTCACTCCTTTTGGCCCTTTTTTTTTTTTTTTTTTTTAAAGAACCCAGACTGTCTCGCAGAATATCTGGCAGTGAACGAAAAGACAGCAAAGCGACAGTAACACCGGGTGGAGCGTTGCCATAGAAACGCAGCGTCACAGCTCCATAAGCAGATAACACATTCGGTGCCATTCCCTTCATCGTAATTCCCACACATCCAAGGGTGTGATCAACAGCGTTCTTAAATATTAGAAGAGAGGGGTGAGGCATTGTTTGGCACCAGGAGCGACATTTCCTCTCCAAAAGCGTGTTCTGTCGTAACGACGACCATCGGGGGAAAAGAGCGTAAGGCGGGGTCTGAAGCCTCGCCGGCAATGCATTGAAATGAAAAGCAAGGCGGCACAGTTGCAAAGAGCATAGCGGTATTAATTTGTTTAATCTGTCACTTCCTGCTTATAGCCATTTCATATCAAGCAGTCTGTTAATTGCGAGTGCTTGTTAACTGTGGCCATCATTCCAATCCCATCCCTCCCTCCCTCTTCCCTTTTCTTCTTTTATAGTCTAGAGAAAAAGAGGAGATGTTGGACAAGGTGTTGCATGTGTTCCTCTTCACACGTGTGTGTGTGTGTGTCTGTGTGGGGCTGGCCCAAAGGCAGATCACCAAACAGCTGTGTGTTAGTGCCAATGAGTAGACATTTGCTCCTCTCGACCCATAACGTTGGCACACACGGTGGGGAACTGTGTCCAAGTCCTCCTCTCACATCCTTGTGTCCATCCGTCCATCCCCTCTCATTGTCCCCGGGCCAGCAGGCAGCCCCAGCTAAAGACTGATCTGCTTGAATGGGCACAGGTGCAGCAGGGGGTTTGTCCCACTGCCAAATGTTGTGCTTCTGTTTCCTTTGGGCTTATGAGTGGGTTGTGCAGCTCTCTCTTTGGCTTCTGGGGGGAGGGGGGGTGGGGGGGATTGAAAAGCTGCAGATGCAAGTGTTTGATCAGCCTGCCGATACAACAACAAACGGGAGAGAGTGAGTCGAAAGTGCAGACAGAAAACCAAAGATATTGAAACGACAGAGGAGAAAAAGAAAAAAAGTTCACAGCCAGTGACGCAATTGTTTCAGTGTTTCAGTGTTGTGCACCAGAAATGAAGTGGAGGTCCTGTTGTACGGACACTGCAGTGCGCCTGCAGCCGTCCTCAGGGAACACTGTTTGGTGCAGATGTGTGTGCCAGGGGTATCTTTAGAGAGGCAGGCTGCAGGCGTCCCTTTGGGAATGCAGGAAGGCGAGGGAATAGAGGAGTGCTCTGGTTTCAGGCCTCAATCTGGAAAGCTGCAGGAGTACCTCTCAAGGCTCAAGTAGAAGCTAACGTCCATTTGTAGTGTATTTAAAAGAGAATGCATGCACTTAAGGGCTACTTATTGCTTCACGTAGCAGAACAGAGACAGTGAACGAAAGTAGATACATGCGTAAAAGCCTTGGCACACTCAGAGACTGACACATAGCACAGCAAACCTCTCTCTCACTCTCTCTTTGAATGCCCTTGCTTTCTCATTTACTTTATGTCTCCCAGGACAGTGCTCTGAAATGTTGAAACGGGGCCTAACCCACGAAGCAAAGAGGAAGAGTCGTTTAAGCTAAGTTAAACAAGGGCACTTAGATTTTAAAGGGCCATAATCTTCAAAAAGGAGCGCTTTACAATCAATTGACAAGACATATAAAAGGTAAAGACAGATTGAGAAGAAGGTGTAGTTGTTGGCAGTTAAGTGACTTGTTTAATTAAAAGTTATTGATGCTAGTTCTGTGCGTGTGTCTCTGCTTATGTGCGTGCGTCCGCATCTGCACATGCGCGTGTTCGCTGGGCAGCGCAGGTGGGCCGGATCAGTATCCAGAGCAGCACTGAGCCACTGATTCAGCCTGCACAGTTTGGGCCTGAATCCAATCAGGGCAGCCATCTGGTGACCAATCAGGGCCCTGGCTGTGATGTCACAGCAGCAGAGCTCTGGATTTCATGGGAGCTGGGGAGGAGTAAATGCCATGAATCACATTGGACCTCTGTGCTGGTAAAGCCAGCTAGTTAGACCACGGAGCAGACTATCAGGCCGTGTGTGAGCATCAACGGATTGGACGTTGAGGCGTGAGGGGGGCGAACTGTGCTGCTGGCCAGGATGCTGGGTCACTGAAACCCCTGCTGTTGTCATTTGTGTGCCTGCAAATGCGGGAAGCATTTGTTTGTGCATCCTTGCTGACAAGAAGGAATTGTTGGCCTGTACACAAGCTCTCCTTCTTTATTCATGAAGGAGCAGTCTATACACATATTTGTGCTTTTAGTGTGTTTACAGTAGAAAAAATGAGCATTTCTGATGATGGCAGCGACGCTGTAGCCCTCGCAGTTAGAGCACGAGGACAATACACTGTATATATACACTGACAGCCCCGTTCATTCTAATGTGATTTCACACAGAGGCTCTCCTCTGTGTGAATGCGTCTATCATTTTAAACAGTCTCAAAGAGTGCAACCCAGTGAGTCACCCTGACCCCGGACCTACAGCGGAGCTGTTCCCAGCTCTCTCGCCACCTGCAGTTAGCAGGCCAGAGGCGTGGCGGACGGCCGGGTGACAGAGAAGTCTCAGGAGAGTCGCTGTCACGACCGAAAAGGCCCTCTGCAGGGCATCAGAGGGGAAACGGGACATGGGTGACAAGAGAGAGTCTCAGTGGAAGTTGACCTTAAAAAGCTTCACAGCGCCATATATTGCTGTAACACTCAGGTCTGTGAATATTTCAACAGCCCTTAAGCGAGTTGTAGAATAGTAGTAATGCAGTGCTATACTGTGAAGCCTCATATAGTGCTTTAGGATTTTCATTGATATGCTAGCAGAGTCCAAACTAGCCTCCAGTATTAATGCAAATCCCTCAGACGTATAGCAGCATGAGACAGGGGGGGGGGGGGGGGGGGGGGGGAGTACTGTTGTGACTAAAACCAGTTAAATCCACCCTCCTTCTTTCTGGTGCTTATCTGATCAGTGAGCAACCAGCTAACCCCCCAGCATGCGATTTAATGTCAAACACCAGCCATAAGCCGTGTTCAATGGGCGTGACAAGGATAAACATCAGTGGGAACACGCAACGTATTGCTGGCCACGGCTGCATATATATATATATATATATAACGGCAGCAGGGGTGAGGCGAGTGCAGCGTCTTGACATCAGCACTTACGTAAGTAAACAGGGGAGAGCCCACGCGCCGGACCTCACTTACACTTCACACAGAGAGTGTGAGTGCAACAAAGAGAATGAAATTAGGGGAAGAGCAAGAGAAGAGCGAGAGGCGGAGGCAATCATGCCGAAAGACGCACACATCTGAGAGCCCGGCATGGAGGTGCAGGAGGTGGGAGGTGTGCGTGTATGCGTGCGTGTGCGTGTGTGTGTGTGTGTGTGTGTGTGTGTGTACACTGTAGTTGCCCCTTCTGCCGCCATCGTGACTTCAGGTGTTATCTTCTTAGCCTCCAAACGTAACAGTGAGATAATTAGAAATGTTAACACTTACTGGAGCTTGTTCTTCTATGAATTCTCACTTTGTTTCTCTCTCTCTCGCTCTCTCTCTCTCTCATTTTCTCTTTCTTCTGCCTGTCTAAACACACACAAATGCACACATACACACTCTGGAATTCTATTATCTCCCTCAGCCCGTGTTATGAATGACACACTTAAAGCCTGGAATGACTTGGCCATGCAGCAGTGGATCACAATTAACGTTAAAGCCAGCATCTGTGGAAGTAATTGTCATAGCTCAATTGTAATGTGCTGATGACCCGTTTTCCCTACTTTTAATATGAAATACTAGTTTTAATTCACATCTACTTGTACATAAGATTATCCATTCGTTCAGCGCAGTGATTGTTTGTTTGTGAGCGCTGCAAATGTGCTATTTCATTAGAATTGCGAGAATCAGTTGGCAATTACAGTATTTTTAATAAAGAAAGGTGAAAAAGGTGAAGATGGAAGGATAGTAATGATTAATTAATTATTGAATTTACAGTTGGACTTTGACTGGGCGATATGGCCTAAATCTTCTATCACGATATATCAGGGTATTGCATGTTTTCTAGTAATTCAATAAATACACAGTTGTTGAAAAAACAACATGGCAAAGGCTATTTTTTGTATATTCCTGTGTGAATTAAATACAAGCCAAATAAAAAAGTACTGAATATTTTCTCATTCCTTCAATCCAGATAACATTCAAATATCGCAATCAGATTAGGACAATACTTCGATTTAACTTTGAGTTTGCAATAAAAAAAGAAAGAAATTTGAGTCAACGTAATTGTTGCATTCCATTATCCGAACCGCTTATCCTTTTTAGGGTCGCGGGGCGCTGGAGCCGACCCCAGCTGACATTGGTCGAAGGCCGGGTTCACCCTGGACAGGTCACCTGTCCATCTCAGGACTCACATAGAGATAAACAACCATTCACACAATTAAGGCAGGGCAATTTAGAGTCCAATTAACCTACGTGTCTTTGGACTGTGGGAGGAAGCCTGAGAACCCGGAGGGAACCCATGCACGCTGACACGGAGAGAACATGCAAACTCCACACAGAAGGACTGCCCAGACCGGGATCCGAACCCGAACCCGGGGCCCTGCTGTGAGGCCACTATACACCACGTGCAGCCATGACGTAATTGTGTATTACGATATATATTGTATTGTCATGTTGCGATTCCATTAATAAATTGAACTCTAAATCAGGCTGACCATAGGAGAAGAATTAAAGATGGTAAAGTGCATGTTATGTCCTTGAAGAGATCTATTTTTAAGGCAGTCAACAAAACAGAGGCCAGTTTACTGAACCAGGAGGACGAGAGAGATACAGAGAGAGACATGCTCACCAGAGTGTTTCACATGAAAAAATGTAAAGTGACAGAAAGCTGACAGAGGGACAACCTTGTTTGTCCTTTACTGAATGATCAACATGTGTTACGTGGATATGGGTCCCAAAGGTTGACACGGGGCGGCTGATACAGAGGGTTCCATGCTCCACTGGAATCCCTCTGCCTTTTAAATTAGCATCCTAACTCTGCTTACTCAGCTAACGGCACAAGCTGCGGAGCAGTGTGTGTGTGTGTGTGTGTGTGTGTGTGTGTGTGTGTGTGTGTGTGTGTGTGTGAACACTGGCGATAATGAAACTGCACACCGTCGACATCATTAAAGATAATCTTGGCTCATTTTGTGCTGGGACACATAATCCGAGGAAGATGCAGTGAACAACAGGAAGAGCTAATTTTGCCAGTGTGGGGCACATAAATGCTTTCCTACTGTCACCACACTGGCTCCCACCACTCTGCTTGGTCGGGGGGGGATAAAGAAGTACTATAGGTTGGTTTGCGGGAGACAGATCCCAGGTCAAGGCAAAGGCTTGTCTGAAGGCGTCTCCAGCGTGTGTCTAATTGAGCGCTGTGTAGTTAATTGTTTGTGCGTGGGAGAGGAGAAATCAATCTGTTTTCTCACTGCCGTGACTTCTAGGCCCTGGGGTGAGAGACCGGAGCTGACAGACACACACAAACACACACACACACACATGCGCAGCTCTGCCAACAATGCCCAAAAGCCATGCCTTGCAAGCACAAAGTCAACACATGCAGACGCAAACCCTTCTGCCACCGGCTAACACACACACACACACACACACACACACACACACACACAGTCAAACACGCACATGCACACTCCACTCCTCAGAGGAAGAGGATGTGCATGAGGGGTTATCCAGTCAGGGTAAAGTTGGATCCATGTATCGATCGGCTACTTGCTGAGAGAAGAGTCAGGAACGTGAGACCTGCTCGGGGTCAGAGGGCCGAGAGACAGTGGGGATGAGAGACGAGAGTAAAAGAGAGAGAGCCTACAGCTAGTTGAGCTCCGCGCTCACCCGTCCTCTCTGAATGCAGAGCCAGCGTTCTGCTTTGACGTGGATATTCATGGGGAGCTCTACTCCGCTTCATGAACATTAGAATGAGATTCCTTCAATTTGTAACTTGGGTCAGAGCCATGTGTCAAATCAATGGGAAAGAAAGAGACGTGCTAACGGCAACTAATTGTTATCTTTATCCTATTTATCTGTATCCATTGCTATAGATGATTCTATACTTAATGTTTAATACATACAATTAATCTACAGTGAACCACTGTGCCAATTAACATATCAATGCAAATCATTATGCAATTAGCATATTCACCTTATCAGCTCATTTGCATGTGTTTGGTTATCTTTCAGGGTGTTTTAATTTATGACTGAGTGCTACTGTAAGTGAATGCCTATTTGCATTTTTTATGTTTCACTGTGTGGGAAGAAAACGGCGCTTCCTTCCATGCACCGGTCTTCGGTTGTGCTGAAAAGAGTGCCACCTGAATAATTTACTTGACTTTCAAATGGGATCGGAGCACCGGCTCACATCTGATCTCATTTGAGCCACCGAAGCTCTGTTCCCATTGGCTGACAGCAGCTGGTGGGATTCCTGTAAGCACCCCCGTTGATTGGTTGAGAGTTATTTATTTTCATTCAGTCATAAACTCTTTTCAATTATTAAATGGAATGAAACAAACTGGATTTGATGATAAGATGCGAAAAAGATAGATGAGAACTGCAGAGGTATGGAGGCAGCATGTGAGTACAAAACTGGCGGTGGGGAGGGGGAGGGGGGGGGGGTATGGAGTGGCAAAGACGTGAGGCTGCAGAGAGACGAGGGGGAGGGGTGATAAGGTGGATGAGTACAAACGGTACTATCCTTCAGTTGGATATCAGCAGTAGACGCCTTGAGATGTCTGTTGATTCATCTTCCTTTATTCGCTTGGTTCTCTTTCTCCACCGAACCTTTTTAGCCGAACAAAGGCCGACTGAGGGAGTGATTCAGAGCGACCAGACGCCCGAGACTCCCGGAACAGGGGTGGGGGGGGGTCACATGAAACAGGAGGCTCCATGGAGACCACCGACCAGAACGAAATGTGTCGATGAACTGATGTACTCAGGCCTCCGGGGGACATGGAGGAGATGGAGGAAAAAATTAGTATACAGAATGAAAGAAAAAAAGGAAACAAGTGCTGGTGTGGAGCTGTGTGTGTGTGTGTGCGTGTGTGTGTGTGTGTACATTTAAAGGTGTTTGTCAGGGTGTCTCAGGGCAGATTCATTACACGATAACACTCACACAACAACTGAATGCATTGGATAATAACATATGTGTGTTTTTTCTTCTTCTTCTGTGCGTCTATACTAGCTTTAGACTTTGAGCAGTAGTGGGGGGGGAAGGCGGTCGGCTCAGACCCGCCGGATCCTCTCCATGCACTAATGGCCGTTCACCTTGTGTGGATCCCGGCAAAGCGTTTCTGTTGGTAATTAACAGACGCAGGCGGTGGAAAGCAGCACCTGTCTGACTGACTGTGGCCCTCTGCTCTGGGCTCTGGGCTGTGGCTCCCACTGCTCCTCTCTGATAATCAGGACCACCTCCTCGCAGCATGAATGCGTGCACTTGTGTGTTTGTGTGATTACGCGGGTTATTCACACCAAGGGAGAAAAAAAAGAGGCAGATTAAGAGGAGGGTGGGGACAAAGGAGAAGATATTCTACAAATACTTCAGTAGTAATAGTAGCTCCACACATTGCCTGAGGCTCTGTGAGGCTCTGAGTGTTATTTCCAGAAAATGATCAGGCTGTTGTCAAACATTTACCTGGCTGGTTCCCCGACAGCTGCGGTAATAGACTAATGCAAAGGCTGCTGTGTGATGATTTAACTACTGTTGTGCTAAAGACTTGATTTGAACCCTTTTAGAATGAATGGGTCAACAGTCTATTTTTGCCTCCTCCGTTACTACTTTTTTTTTTAGCAATTTCTCTGCCTCGGATTCAATGGTTTCAAATTGCAAATACTGATAAATAAATGAGATTTAGGCAAATAAGACGACCGCATGTTCGCGAGCGCTCACATACCTGTATGGAGACTTGTATTTCTCCTGTTGTTCCTGACTAGCTATGAAGGCATGCTACTGTGCTGTGGGCACGTGGGACAGTGTGCCTTCATGTGGGGGGGGGGAGGGGGCATATGTGTGTGTGACAAAGGTAGACGGAGAGAGGAATCGAGAGAGGAAGTGAGTGACAGCCATGTTTCAGAATTGGGGCATGTCAGCCAAGGCCTGCTGTGTCAGAATCTCCTGATGCCGACTCTGCCTATCCTAAAGCTGGATAACCTTGGCAGGCAGATTGGGGTCACTACTATCAAATTAGATACATCACATTCACATTCACAAACACACACACACACACACACACACACCGTAAATCACTCCGACATGTGCATTTGGATAAGGTAGACATGTTTGCATAAACGAGCAAACTTGCTGTGCTGTGGCAATGCACAACAAAATCATCGGGATAAGTCCAGACAGATATCGAGGGTCACGGAGAAGTTGAGTTTGATCCCTGAATTGGATGATGCTGCCCAGCTGTCACAAAGAGAGAATGCACTTGAATGATAAAAATCCAGATACGCATGTGAGGTTTCATTAATGTTCACTCACATTAAAAGCTAGAACCATATAAGCTCATGAGGCGCTCTGAAGTGTGTGTGTGTGTGTGTGTGTGTGTGTGGTGGGAGGGGGTTGCGGGCATTTACTTGCTAGTGCGACGCTCCAACATTAGGAGCTAATAAACAGCACGCTGAAGCTATCGTGCCAGGAATCCCAAACCTTGAAAACAAACATAAACCTGGCAAATGAAATATTGACGTTGTCAAAAGGACATCGTAGATTTTTTCCTTTTTTTTCTACTTCTTTTTGATAAAAGGCTGCTCTGCCAACATTCGGTAACTTGAACGTTCTCATAAACACTGAACACAGCACAGCACAATAACAATGTTGGCTCAATGTTCAATGAGCAGCTTGCAGCACACTTTTTAAACCAAATGCATTGAAAGGAATGAAGCATGTTAAACTCAATATCAAGTAAAGGAAACAAATCATCTGGGCGAATAAGACACAAAACACTACATCAGTGCATTACACGTTCCGACTACTGAAGCAAGGAACGATCAATATCTGTGTCTTATTTGGGTTTTTGGATACAAGCCTGTGCAGAGGGTGGCTTTCTGAAGTTGTTAAATTGAAGATGTGACAGAATAATTAGTTGATGACGCAACTGACACAAAAGATGGATACTTTCATTGTATGGGCCTCGGCAATGAGATGAAAAGAATGTCAACCTATTTTTAAATGTCACTGTCTCTTTTTGTTCTGAATCCCTGCTCCACTTTGTGCCACAGATCTAAACTGGGTCAACATCACATGTGGCGCCCTGGTGGGCCCTTCTGTGTGTGTGTGTGTGTGTGTGTGTGTGTGTGTGGACATGTGTGAGTGTGTGCATGTGGGTGAACACGTATTTGAGTGCTTCAAGACATGATCATGTCCGTGTTACTCTACACTTAGGAGGGGGGGGGGGGGGGGGGGGGGGTGTCTACAGTTAGCAGAATTCGAAAAATAAAAATACATTTGTTTCCAGACGTAATTATTGTCAATTATGAGCGAGCATGAATTATCTGCAAATTGTCTGTTGCTGTGCTCATTATTAGAGAGAGCTGTGGATAGGCGGGAGTGTAAAATGATTGTGTGTGTGTGTGTGTGTGTGTGTGTGTGTGTGTGTTTGTTTGGGTGTGCATCCTCGGTGTGTTTCAACAAAGCGTGCCTTGGCTCTGGTGAACCGTAGCGAGACAGTGAGGCGGGGGTTGCCCTGCTGGAGCGTTCAGATTAATAGATAGACACTGATAATAACACACACAACTCACAGCGCTTCTGTCCTTAATGAAGATGGATCTAGCCGGGGCCTGGCGGTGCACAGGCACTCGGGGTGGCAGCCTGCCAGTCACAGCCAAGTGACATCTGGGAACAGCTCAATGCAAAGGGCGGTAGGGAGCAAGATTCACCAGAGAGTACAATTTCATAACATTATCATGTTATATCATAATCCATTGTTGGTGGCTCATAAGATTAATGTCATGGCCGGCAGTTATCACTCTTTGTGTAGACTTAATGGTCACAATGAATTATTCATTGCCTCCTATTGATTTGCAAACGCAACTTGCGCTGACAAAGTTGACAGCGCAGGTTGACTGATACGGAGTGTATCTAATTTGACTGCGAGGCCGGGTACGCAGGGGATGGGAGGAATGGAGGGGAATGGGTGAGAGGAAAAAGTCAAAAATGCAGAAACAAGAGGAAGTTGTTGGCATGTGGCACAACTGGGCTGCTCAACTTTTTTTTAAAATCCAAACAGATTTCTGTGTATTAATATATTTGTCATTACTAAATGGCAATTTTCAGGCTGAACTGATGTATCATTTTTGTTCAACTGGTTAGTGATTGGCTGTCAGATTGGGTCAGAGGTTCC
This sequence comes from Cyclopterus lumpus, assembly GCF_009769545.1. Lineage (NCBI taxonomy): Eukaryota > Metazoa > Chordata > Actinopteri > Perciformes > Cyclopteridae > Cyclopterus > Cyclopterus lumpus. Next base: position 18,299,717 of record NC_046973.1, read on the forward strand.
GTCCCTGTATGATATTAGATCCCATTAAAGAGGGGCTGCTACCAGTGTTTGTGGTAGAAGACAGGTGGGTGCTGAGGTCACTTCCTCTGGCAGCTGTGGCCGGCATCACAGGGCAAGCATTGATGGGTGGTGGCATTGCCTCCTGTTGCATCAGTAATAATGAACAGTGACAAGCTCTCTGCCGCCACAATAAATCACTGGCCACACAGGAGACAGTGAAGACCGGGCCTGAGAGCTTGCTCTGTCTGCTGACAAAGGACTGACTGACTGACTGACTGGCTGGCTGGCTGGCTGGCTTGGGGCAGACTATCTCTATCACTCACTCACCGATGAGGCCACATTATCACACACAGTCAGCCAGCCCCCTGTCTGATACTCAGGACTCCGATTAGCACGTACAACTGTCACTTGGGAATATTGGACTCTTACTAACAGAAACATGTATAAGTTAAAGTGTAGACTCCAGAGATGAGGAGGCACGTGGGTTGGGGTTTGTGGAGAACTGCAGCTGAGGGCGGACGCTGAAAGCAGGAAAAAGTGGTACAGTAGTGTGCATTGAATAAAGTGAGTGGGGATCTCTCTCCAGCCCCTTCCTTTTTCCTTTACCTCTTTGACAGCCACACTAGCCGTGTTTGATATCCCTCCGCTGTGTTCTGCAGCTCTGCAGATTCCCTTGTCTCATTTGCATTCCCTTAAAGCACACTTCCATTAAAGCCTCCCCCTGTTTTTTTTTTTTGTCTCTTCCCTCTCTCCTTCTGTTTCTTCAAATAGGTATTTTTTTTTTCCCTGGGTTGCTGTTTTGGAAGGAGCCTTATTCCCCCGTTGACTACACAGCCTATCCCCTCTCTCCCTGAGTCAGTAATCAAACACATTGGCCCTAATACACAGGCCATTACAAGAGCTCTGATGTTCCATCTGCACACGGCCGGCACAATGGTGTCATTATATAAACAGCCCTGCTGCTGCAGCCAGCGAGATGCTACCACACCAGAGCCCCGGCCTTAACTGACCCACCCCCCCAGTAAAATGGAGAAGTGTTGGGATGAGCTGACCTGAATGTGCTCGTGTAGTCGCTATCTTTAACAACATTATCCCTCCTGAATGAACGCTCCGGTGTTAGCGGTACGGTTCTCACTGTGACCGAGAGCGAGTGGGCTGTTGAGCGTCAATGCAAATGTAATAGAGGTTGTTGTGAAGGAATAATATCTAATGCTATTATGTTGTCTTTGCTCGCGATCGCCTCACCAAAAAGGATTAGAGAGATTAGCGACTGGCCCAACTGGAAGATAACATTGAAGGGGGCTGAAGGACGGCGTTACACAAGCCGGTGTCTTTTTTCTTCCTTTTCTTCAGTGACATTGATCCGATCTTGTTTTGGCATCTGTTAACTGTACAGATGTGGAGGGGGGGGGGGGGGGGGGGGGCGGCATACTTTCTGTTGTTTTTTAATTCCACGGATAATGATAACGATGTCAGATTGTGCCTTTTTTTATTTATTTTTTTATTTTTTGCACAGTGATTTGAAGCTAACTCTTTCTCATAGTCAGAGTAATCTGATTTCATGCGCTCCGTTAATGGGAGATTTTAACACAAACACACACTGCAAGTGGAAGTGTGTCCCAATAATAACTCGGGCTAATTTGAATAATCATTGAATTAAATTCCACTGTCATACCTCAGCATCCTAGAAGGCTGGTTTGACAGTAAAAAAAAATAAAACACCGCCTCCCACTCAGCAAAGCTTAGTCACAGATGGCGATGGTAATGATATTTCATCGTATTGCCTGTTACGTTTCAAAAGGAAAAGTATGATAATTTTATTCACTTTGGCGAATGATTAGTTTTATGGAGGTGAAGAAGTAATTGTGAAGTAGTGAATTATATTTTATCCTCATTTATTGTTACATCCCCGTTGTATAGCTCCCTCTTGCCCAACTCAAGAGAGAACAAAAGAGTGTCGAGTGTGACAAAGCTTCAGCACCAATGAGTCAGAGGGAGAATTACTTAGAGGCCCCCAGGCGAAGCATACGTTTTTGTCGTTCTCTGCAGTCTCATCAGACTCTAATACTACATGGCTAGCCTTCACTGAGTCTGGTGATACTCTGCTCCGAAATAAAGTGCCTGCCTCAGACCTGACTGAAAGTAAATCCCAACAGCATTTGCAAAAGATATTACAATTAAAGTGGATGTTGGAAGTTTATCTAAAGTGAATTTGTACTTGATTACAAAATATTGAATGCAGCAGCTTGCATCACTTTTTGATTCGTAAGTGAGACGTGATTGCCATTCAGTTTGGCACGCTCGACTGCGTCGGTTGCTAGGAGGCAATCATTTCCTTCATAGCGGGAGCTTTGCTACTGAACCAACTATTTGTTGTTGAAGCATCTGAGGCATAAACATCAATCCTAATAGCATGGGAAATGTTGGCGCTTCATCTCAGGATGCAAAGACTTCTCTTTGCATGAAGCAACAGACGGTCACAAGTTATGACTGTCAAATCTTTCAATCAATCACAAGCGTTTTCCTAACCAAATACATTTGCGTGTTTGTGTTTGCACGCTCCATGCGTTGCTACCCATCGGCCCCCGCGTGATTTTCACTTGTTCACCTCACCGTCAAACGTATTGAAATGCAAATCGAGAACTTTATGTCTGCAAAGCGTCTTCGTTAAAAAAAAAAAAAAAAAAAGTTTCCTTCTGCAGTCGTTGTCCAATCAGCAGTGTGGATCTCGAGGCCTACTGACCACGGAGGCTGCTCAGTCACACACGCACACGCACCGAGTCGACTTATCATACTTGTCTCTCTCACCTTGATATCAGATTCCCCTCGGAGAGGGGAAAAACAAAGAGAGAAAGCTTGGAGCTCTCCGGTAGCTCGGAGCGGGACACCAGCTTTTCTAATTATGCAGCAAAAACTGTCGACATAAACTCTTTGTTCTCCCTCCTTTTGATTCTGGTCGGGTAATGTTCCTAAATGGCGGCGCTTTCTTCTGCACAGATATAATTTGCGTGACGGGGTGAACATGAATGGTTTCCGTGACATACACACACAGTACCCCCCCCCCCCCATCCTACCCCATCCTACCCCATATTAAAAGGACTTGTGACACCTTGTTCTGGAAGAGCATGTCTGCTCAAGCAAACAGATTCTTAATGATCATGGTCATTATCATAATGATCCAATAGAAGTGGATAATAAGGTTATATGCTTTGGATCAAGGCAGCCTATAAATGAGTTGGAGAAACCGGGGAGGGGAGCGTCCCAGAAAAGGATGACGAAGCTGTGCACTTCAGGGTCCGCATTCCTCGTCCTCTTTTCCAGTGCTTCGCCCTCCTTTCACCTTTCCACCAGTGTCGTGAAAAATTGCCCGTCCAATTTTCTCATTTTGTGATCATCCGGACTCATAAGGGTATGATATTCCACTCTATTAGAAGAGGAATAGTGATGATAATAATTGTGGATGTGATCAGCGCCAAAAGGTCAGCCTCTGGCCTCGGGTGGATGTGACATCCACCAAGTCTGGAGAGCAGGGAGGGTGAAGACACCCATCTCACACCCAGCAAAGACTCCTAAGAGGCAGACTGACTCACAGACAACAGGCAGAAGAAACGCTTTCTCCTTTGACATCACTTCCTGCTTTCTTACTGTTCTTTGCTCTTATCACTTGGCTATTTTCAGCAGTTTTTCCTCCCACTCTCATATTTATTCTCGTTGTGCAGAAAGTCATCCTTCCCTTACTTTTGTTTGTTCTTGACTTCCTTTGCTCCTTCTGTCCCTTGTTTATTGGTTAGTCAGGCAGCGTGATGCTTCCTCTCTTTTTTTTTGTTCCATCGTCCTTTCATTCCTTTGTTTCTTGTTTTCCTCCATTTTGGCCACCGCTACATCCTCCTTTCCTCCATTCCTTCTGTTCTCCCTTCTCGCCACACTGAAATGAAGTGTTGTGTAATGCCGGCTTTCTTTTTTGTCACAAAATGAAATCAATTTATCCACCTTGCACTTTTCTCTCCCTCCTTCCCCTCAATCCTAAATCTGTCCTCCCTCCCTGCTCTTTCGCTCGCCCTTCTCATCTTCTGAGACCACAGGAGAGCTATTGTTGAAAAGTACGGACAGAATCCCAGTAAAAAAACTAAAGAACTAAAAAAAAAAAACAAGAGGAAAGACAGGTTTTTCTTATTAAAACCACAGAAGTTGGAGAAAAATAGCGACAGCCTGTCACTGCACAGGAGGGGATCACTTTTTGAGCATTAATAACACAGCGAGAATGGGGACGCGTGGGAGGAAAGGCCTCGGCCTCTACAGCACCACATCACATGTCCATTGCTATTTGTTTACTGCTTCTCTACTCTCTCTTTGTCTCTCCTGCCCTCCCTCTGAGCGTGTCCTTTTCTCTCAGCTTCTGGTCATCGAGGGTGGTCGCAAACAAACACACATTAAGGCACATTCTTCACTATAGTGCAGAGGTTGTGTTTGTGTGCCGTGCACGTGATGGAAAATAAACGTCGGCGTAGAGAACAGCTGCTGCGGATGTGCTTTGTACCCTGTTTTTGCTCGCTGTTCTCTCTCCCTCTTCGCTGTTTGCCCTCCCCCCGTTCTCTCTCTCGCTCCGTCTTGCTCGTACTCCACGACATCCAACATACTAATCCACACAGCGACACCCGGGCAGGTCGGTGGCTGCGGGCCGGGCGTTGCCACTGGGGAGGAGGGTAAATATCAGAGAAGGTCAGGAAGAGGAGGGGCTGGAGAGGTGGAGGGGATGCCAAATCATGACGGAGAGCGGGGGTTGAAAACACCCAGTCACTCAGGACCTGCCATCTTGGCTGCCAGGAGAAGAGAGCGTTGCCGTGCCTGCATGTTGATGTGTGTGTGTTGTTGAGCAAACATTCAAAAATCAAAAGATTACAAAAAAGTGCTTGTGGTTTCCTGCCAGTGTTGGAACTCCAAATGTTTCATTTATATTTTGAGTTTAAAATCCACATTTGTATTCGGGTGAAAAATTCACAATATTTACTTTAAATTTTTCGCTTCAATATTTTCATAGTAAGACACATTTTCACATATCCTGCTATGTGGGCTCTATCCAGCATCTGTATGCTTTGTGGCTGAAACTGATTATGAAATTAAGAATGACATATTTGCTCGCGTGGAATATGTTTGGCTCTGAAAAGGTCTGTTGGCAGCCGGGGACACATTTGTAGAGTTGGAGCTGTCAAATAGTTAGTTGGGCTGAAGTGGTCATTTTATGGGTTAGCTGAAGATACTCCGGCTCAGAATTTCGGAAAAATGAATGAAGTCATTTAAAAGTCAAACACAAGTTCTGTATAGTAGCACAACCTGTGTGTATGTGTGTGTGTCTATCTGTGTGTGTGTGTGTGTGTGTGCATGCATGCTTAATCTATTATATTATGTCCTCGTACAGATTCAAGTTGTAAGGATCAATCAAATAAAGGAGATAGAGGGTTGCTGAGATCAAAGGAAATCCTCTAAACCCCCTTCAAAAAAAAAAAAAACTATAAAATTGCACACAGATAGAGACAGACACAGTCCAATCTGTCTGTTTCATCAGCAAGCTCAGCAGGAGGAGCTTTAGCTCCAACAATACCGTCTCTACTGTTCTCTGTCTTTCAGCACCCGGAGGGGCAGAACAGTTTCTAGACGAAATCAGAGCTAAAGTTCCAGATTATGATTTATTTTATTAGGTTACTGAGATGCGTGAGCCCCCACGGCACTGCCGACAGAGTCCCCGCTTTTCACCGCCTGGCTTTGTGTGCATGCCCGTATTTACGCAAATGCAAACGCACGCACACACACACACACACACACACACAAGACGTGTATTTTTCTCACATGTTGAATGAATACAGCCCGACAACATATGTCGAATGTCGGAGTCAATCAAGCGTTCAAATGCTGTGGAGTGATGAGCTGGTAGTGGTAACAGCTGTTGCCATGCCATCCTGCACAAAATGGCCTCAGATCTCCCCGTCTGATCATTATACCTGACCACCACAGGGGGAGCCTCTCCTCTCCTCTCCTCCGCCTGCTGTGGTACCATTTAGTATGCTATACCACTCGAGAGACATTCAGTTGTGTGCAGTTATTATCACATATTCCAGTGATGAATACAGAATAAATTAGTCAACGCAGTCTAATTCAAATGCCATATGGAGGATGGGTGAAATTGAAAAAACGGAACAGTAGAATCATTGCTTATGAACATACAGATACATACAAATTTGTATGAGGCCCTAACCTCTCTGATGTTTTTCTGCAGGATCTCCCTCCGGGAGGGTGTAAGCTGAGGTAGTGCCACCCCGCTCACCTGTGCCTGCTGACCGCCTCGACACTTTAGCACCCCCTCCCCCCTCTCCCCCCTCCCCCCCCATCCCCCCCTTGCCCTGCCCCCTGCCCAGCCCCAAACATGGCTCTAGCAGCCTGGATCATCTTCACCTGCGCTGTGGCTTTCAGCAACGTCGCTCCGTCCTCATCAGGTGCGTAACGAACATTGGCATTATGTGGTATTTTGTATACTGTCACATTCCAAATGACTAAAAATGATGTATATTCAATATTTCTTCATTCGTATATATTTAGTAATACAGATAATGTTGCACTGCTCCACTGAGCCAGCTTGTAATGCAGCTCCCGTTGGGTTCACTGTAACTGGCCTGACCAGGTTGTAGACAATGAGGATGTAATATTTATACGTCCGCTACGTGATGGTGGTTGTAAGTATATTGACTTGCTGACCAGGCTGGAAGTACTGCACTTGATTAACCAAACAGCCTCTACAGGGGATGGAGAGAGCTTGTGAGAGTGTGTGAATGTCAATAACTATTTCTTGTCATCTTGATGTTACTTGGAGCGTGGCAAGAATATAAGGGGGAATCCGTGCATGTAATGGCGCCATATGTGTGACCTCCTTGAATGCGCCATGTACCATGATGAATTTCATTGTGTGTGAGCTAGCCGCTAGCCTGGCAGCAGGTGACCTGGTTGGGCTGCAGTGATGCTGGAGGGTGTGTGTGTGTGTGTGTTAGAGGATAGGAGGGAAAGAACAGGGATTGCAGGGACAGGCGGAGGACCGAGGCGGGATGGGAGGGGCTGCTTGGTGTCCTGCTAGCGTCCTGCCACACAGACAGCGGCACACCATCTGCTGTATGCTCTCAGTCAGCTCCGTGCCAACGAGCCACTGGGTGATGGACAGCTCGGACGAGCAGGGGGGAGGAGCGTTAGGTAGAGACGCAGTCGCCACAGGGAGGGGCAAGTGATGAAGCAGGAGGAGTCGACGAAACCGAGGGAGGGAGGTTAAATGTAAACGTGTCAGCAGTGGCTTTAGCTTTCCCTCTGCGTGAGCTCTGATTGGTCAGGTGCAGTTCTAATTTGAGTAGCTAATGTTTCTTTCCATCTTAATTTGGCTGCTCTTGTAACATTGAATTTGAGCAGCGTACGCTCTGTTCCATCGGACACATTTGGCCTCCGGCGGTGTGTTTGTTTGTGTGTGTGGGTGGGTGTGAAAATAATCCAACTATCTGTGTGACCCGGCACTTGGGGGGTATTAATAATGCATTAATAATCAATTGACAGTTATCTGTATTCAGCCCCTAAGCAACTGGCGCAACATTTTGGTTTGATGAAATTAAAGAATATTTCTAATGGGATCCGGCACGCGGGCGTGCACGTAGACACATGCTCGTGCACACCCACGACGTCCTGGTGCTCATAATGTTGGCAGCTGAATTTTGGCTGCAAAGTATTCTCTTTATGCTGTAAAGTGAGATCAGAGAGCAGGAGAGAAATAAGAAAAAGGAAGCGAGGAATTTAGCGTCTAAAGGAAGAGGGCAGGGTTTTCGATGTGATGAGAGACGCCAAAATCACTCTCAGGCTAATCAGAGCTCATTTGGAAACCTGCAGGATCATCACACATGGCTTCACAGTCTAATGTGTACCTCTGCTCCTCCTCCGTGTCCCAACTAATCTGCCATGCTTTAACCTCACGCTACTCCTGGCTGCACATTCTAATATTTACCCTCAACACTCACACAGTTATTCTCCTCTGGAACCAGCTCTGTAATGCAAACGTTCCTAACCGGCTATGAGCTGTGTGTAGACGTACTTCTTCCCCTGCTCTGTACCACAGTCCTCACTCACCTGCCCTATTATCTTGTTAAATCCCAATTTGAAATCCAGTGGCTGCGTGAAATAAAAGGCAATATTTTCATCTGCGTACGCACACTCAAATTAAACCTAGGCAAATAACGTCATGTTCCTTGAAGTATACAGAAAACTACTCCCCGACAGACTGACACGACAAACTGAATGTCCCGCTGATTCCACAGAATGCTTGAGAACGTACAACCCTTCATACGTAGTGTTGCTGCTCCGAAAGCCCATTAGGCTTGCTTAATGTGGCAGGCAGCTGCGGCGCACATGATGAAGTCCTGACACGGAGCTTTTCATTTAGCACAGCACAAGCATCGGCGTGTGTGTATGTATGTGTGTGTGTGTGTGTGTGTGTGTTTGTATTTCTTGTGCACCAGTGGGGAAAGCTGGACCATAATAAGTCCGCTTTTCACATTTCAGCCTGCAATACGTGCGAGGTGTGTTCATTTGTAAATATAGACATGTGTGTCTATGAGTGCGTATAGCAATTCAAGTGAAAGAGTGTGTGCGCGTGTGTTTGTGTGTGTGTGTGTGTGTGTGTGTGTGCGTGCCACTCGTATCAGGACAACCGGTGGCAGCTGACTGGTGGAATCTGTTATCGTCTCCCCTGTATTTAAGCCTCTGCTCTCAGATCAGTGGCGTGGAAAGGCCCCATCTCCTTTAGTGTCTCCTGTGACTTTTCTCCCAAACGGGAGTTATTATTTAAGGATTGGGGAATAGATTTTTTTTTTTTTAAAGAAAAAATAATTATGTTTTACACATCTTCTCAACAAAGTGGTTTAGTCTCTCGACTGTACTTGGATGGTGACGATGTCTGAATGGAGACTGATCTCAATGCAGTATTTTGCTTTCTATAATGCAGGGATGGATAGATATGAAGAATGCCTCTGCGAGCCAGATGCTTGTTTATGACTGAGCTCACAGTTATTTCGGGTCTAAGTGTTGCTTAAAGTAAATAACATTTCACTTGACCTGAAACCACAGCCCATATTTAATTGTTGCACAGAGAAAGAGAGAGAGAGAGAGAGAGAGAGAGTATACTTTCACTCCCGCAATACTACAATATTAAAATGATAATTTCAAAATTGCAACCTACTCACTAATTCATAAGAATTGATTCTCTGACAGGCTTGTAGCAATAATATCTCGAGAGGAGGCAATAAAGAGATAGTGCCGCTAAGCTTGCTATTGTGTGTGCACCGGGCTTCTTGTTGTTGTATAATTTGGTGAACAGCATATTGCTTTATTGTGTGTTTTGTAAACTTTTGAAGCTATATCAGAAACATTGAGCATACTTCAAGGCATGAGCACCAAAGTTGTGTATCGTTTTTTGGCTGATGACAAGAGAAGTCAATGAGGTGAACTTAACACGTACCTGCAGCTGTTAAGGTTCCTTATTAATCATACATATAAATAATTTGGTAAGTATCCTTCATTTGTAGCTACAATTTGCTTTGACATAAGTATGAGCTGCAGAATACAGACACATGACTTACTTACTTTAATTCCAGAACAATACAGACAACTTGCAATTTCAAGTTTCTTAATAACTTTGTGTTTTATAGACCATCAGAACCGGTTAGTTATGTATGTGTTTACAGAGACGAGTAAATGCTCTCATTTTGTCAGAAAATGACCTTTTGAATATGTCTTTTTTTTTCTGCCATAAAGCTGAAATCCAAATTTGTAGCTGACATTAATTGCTAATCTAGCGGCTTGTGAATATTGCGGCGTATCATTTGGATTTTGCAATAAAGAAACAGCTGTAAAGCCTCCCCCCCCCTCCCCCTCTTCTCCTCTCTTCAAGCTTTCATTGCCTCCCCATCTCCCCAACAGTCGGTGCTTCTCACTTCTCTCACTCTGCACTCGTTTTCAACCAAACCAATCGCTCTGCTTTCTCTCCCCTACGCGCCACAGCTATTACCTCTCTCTGCGTCGTGATGTCCTTCCCCCGAACTCCCCCCCCTTTTGCCGGCCTTCCCCTCCTATTCCCTCCGCTGCTCCCATTCTCCTCTCTTCCATTCTCCACCTTCTATTTCACCTCCTCCCTCTTCTGCCCATCGCCTTTACCCTTCTTTCTATCCAGCCTCCCTCCTCGAGTGTCACTCCCCTGGCTCCGCTTCCTTACCCTATACCCACTATCTCGTGTTATCGTTTCCTCCTTCCTCTTTCCTTTCTCTCCATTTTGCCTCTTTCTGTCTTCCCGTACCTCCTCTGCTCCCTTCCCAGTCCTGGTGGTCGCTGTGCTCTTCAAAGCCCTTGGCTGAGAGCAGTAGATCACAGAGAGGCCTGTGTGAGTGAAAGGTTAATGGTTGGCCTTTGAACACATATTGGTAGTCGGGGGCGGGCGGGTAGAAGGAGGGAGAGGCCGGGGCGGAGTGGCGGTGTGTTCTTTCAAACCTCCCTTTGAAGATGACGCACACTACTCTCATTTGTCGCACCCCCTGCACACGGGAGCTGTGCCTTTTTTTTGTTTATTCATTTCGTTCACAGTGTTAGTGCACGCGTGTTTGTGCGTGTGCCCACTTTGTTTGTGTGTTTGCGTTTGCTTGTGGTTGTGTGCAACGGGGTATGTTATTTTATTTTTTTTGTACATTGATTTACCGCAAACAAGCTCCTCCATAAAGGATCGGGGACTGTGTTCCTGTTTGTGCAGTCGTGTGATAGCTGCCTCTTTTCTCTCAGGGCCTCGCTGCGTAACTTTGAGGCTTTGTAGCCGTGAAGGACTGTGTGTGTGTGTGTGTGTGTGTGTGTGTGTGTGTGTGTGCTGGTTTGGGAGTGTGTGTGCAGGAGTGCTGGTGCATCACGCATGTTGTGAGCTCGAGAATGTGTGCATTCGCTTCTCGTGTGTTTTGTGGACTGCGGGTTGATAATTACCAGTCGCAGCTTACGGCTGGAAGACGAGGGCACAGAGTGTGGCAGAGAGTGAAACGCAGGCTGGTAAAACTGCGAGGGTGGGGGTGTGGGGGGGGGGGGGGGGGAGGGGGGGGGGGACGAGGGGAAAACTGGAAGTGAAGGGCCAGGACAAGAAGGAGGGATGCAGGAAACGAGGGGAGGGGTGAAGAGGACGGGTGGGGCGGGTAAATGAGAGAGTTTCCGGGTGGTTGAAATTTGATGAGGGATCGAGGGACATTGAGAAAAAAAAAAGAAGAAAGCACAAAGAGTGGAGGAAACATAGAGTATGTTCATTGCACTGCAGGTGAACAAGATGGCATAAGAGGGATTCAGTAGCGTTTTTTTTCAGCCAAATTTAATTTTTAATTCATATGAAAAATGAAGGCACCGGAGCACTTGAAATGCTGCACAGTGTAGAAACCTACTGGCAAACAGATCGATCAGCTCATAAACATACGCAGATAAATACACCCAGACACACACTCTGTCAACACATCCAAGCCTTTGACTTAGTGCACACGGAGGTTAATTAAGTGTCTAATGCAGCGGCAGGGCTGGGCTTTGACACTCATCTCTCCTAACTGGTCTCTGGATGTGACTTGCAACGCTTCCCAATGCACACGCACATCTTTCTGACAGCAGGCCTTGCATGGTACACTCACCCAGTCCCCCTTCTCTCTCCTTCACACTTCATACTTCTCACTCCCCCCTCCTCTTTCTTATCACTTTATTTGCTTCAGACTCTCACCGCCGTCCTAACTTTGCTCTCTCTCTCTCTGCTTCCCTATTCTCCCTGTGGCTGTTTCCCTGCATCACCCGCAGTTTTACTCCACCACAATGTTTATATGAATCTAGGTCTGACTCACTGTCTGCTGGCCTGCCTCTTGTGATATGTGCTGGAAGCAGAGAACAGAATAGAGTTGTGTTGGGCCTGTAGCACATTTCCCATCCCTCGGGGGATGGAGGATATTTTACACCAGGTGAATCTCGTACTTTTTTAGGCAGGCTGATTTTTATTTTGGGCTTTGCTGCTTTCCCCCCCGCTGAGGCGCTTTTATTGCATAATTAGGCGCCAGGGCCAGCAATGAAGTTGTTTGACAGTATGAGCACGTCCTGTCTCGCCTCCCTCCTCAAGTTTGTGTGTGTGTGTGTGTGTGTGTGTGTGTCTGTCTGTGTGTTTGTGTGTGTTGCTTCGTGTCTCAGCGGCTTTTTAACCGTCTGTCTTGATCTCCCTGCTATGCCTGCTGGTTCCCCCCACAGCAAAGTTTGTCAACAAACACTGAGACTTCTCGAGGTTGAGGGTGGATGAGCGTTAGGGCTTGTGTACCTGCAAGAACTCTGGTGTTTATGTGTGTGTGTGTGTGTGTGTGTGTGTGTGTGTGTGTGCGTGCGTTTGTGCATGCATTATTGCAAATGCATGAGTATGGGTTGCACGAGGGTGTGTGTATTGGGGGTCAATTATCCTATGAATGATGTAATGTTATGAGCTGGGATGTAATGCAGTTCAGTTAGAGGGCTGCTGAGGAGGGAGGCTATCTGTGCTGAGTGGATCAGAACAAGAGGAGGTCCTCGCTGCCACAAATCTGTCTGCCTCACTCCTTTTATGTCGGTGACCTTGCGCCTTCACAAAGAATGGTCGTCATGTTCATCTTCGGCCGGCATCTGGTTTGATGGTTCCTACCTTTTTTCTATTGTTACCCCTCTACCACGTCTAATTTGCTCCGCGGTCCCTCTTCTCCCTTCCTGTGTGTTAGCTTGACTCGGCTCCATCACAGTGGATGTGTGTCATTTCGGCGCTGCTTTGTGTTCTGACCGTATAGCACGACGGGTGACTCCCCATACAGTCGCCCCTCATCTCATCTCCGCTGTCTCCTTCGCTTAGACAGGCGGAGGAGTCAGAGGAGATGAGATAGCATCCTAGCTTTGAGGCCAGCGTTACCCCATCCCATCAATACACACACACACACACACACACACACACACACACTTACACAGCCCCCACCCCCTGCGCCCTCATGTTAGGCCTTTAGGTTTGTCTCAGGATGTCACTTTGTCACAACTCCTCAGCTTGACGGCTGCCTGGATTTGACAGTTGTGGCCGCATCGCCTCAGCTCGTCTGTGCTGACAGGCCATGCTCCAGCGGGTCATTACGCTATAACTTGCAGTGCTAAATGAGTCGCTAAGATGCAGCACTAAGCTGATAAACTACTGTAGACATTGGTTAATTCTGCACTAGAGAGGGATTCCTATCGCTGATACCTCTTAGTTTTGTCCGATGGCTGTAGAATGAGTTTACTCACGTTAACTAAGGAACTAACCTGAAACTTATGAGGGACTTTCTATATTTTATCCAGAGCTGACTTAAAAGGCATGTGTATATGTATTCGGTATACTTTAACAGTAATATTCCACTACTATCTCCGGGCAAAAAGAGGATGCTCTTAATGCCATTTGAAGTTCATATTAAGGACGGGGATATAACAAGAATCCTACTTCATCAGAAGCATGCAACTACAACTCGGCGAAAATATTCTCTGGCACTTTGCTTTGTGCCATGCTGATGAGTAACATTAGGAGACGACTGCTGGAACAGACAGATGGGCTAAGAGGGGCTGATCACATTTCAGCCTCCCCGAAAGACGGTCAGCCATCCAGCTGCAAAGCTCCACATAATCTCCCATTGTGAGTCAATTGCAAAGTCGCTATCATAGTCTCTGGCTCGTGGCTACCTGTGAGGCCAAACCTTCTCACTCAATTATTTCTGAGAAAACACGCTGTCGAGTTTCTGTGATAACGCAAGCAAAGGTCGAATTATGATCAAATCAAAGTGCTTTTATGTTTGAAAGCACACCGCCGAGGACTGAACGTTTTTCATCATCATGTTTCGATGAAGAGAAATCTCTTTTCTATTCAGACTGTGAACTTTTCAGAAATCTTTCCCCAAATCAGTCTTGAAATAACAAACCAGATTTTTCTTTTAAAGTGCTGGTGGTCACAACTCTTGGTTGCAGTTCATGTCTCCTCATTTTCCAAATGATGTTGAACGAATGACTTTGTGCAAAGCCTGGCTTCTTCAAAATGTTGTTCTTGTCTGGGTCCAAAACATCTATTCACCCTCATGCTTTAATTACTGTGTGAGGATAATGAGTCAAATCAAATCAGTTCTCTCTCTTGCTCTTAATTTGTATGGAGCTTCTATTATGAAGGCAACCACTTCAGCCTCACACCAGCTGCCCTGTAGGGACACCAGGCCCCCGCTCGCTCTCTCTCTTCCGTCTCTTGCACACTGCCACATGTAATTATCAAATTGGCTCATATCACTCTCAGTACGTGGGACAATTGGTAACCATTTCTTGCGGTTGACAGGTATTAACACAGTTTTATATACCACGGGAGATGAGTCATAGCCTCACAGTGCGGGATTAGATCCACCTATACATATGGCTGCCGCTGAAGACACTTTGTCATCCAGCTATTATGATTCTGACAGGCACGACTAAATGGCCACGTGTAAGTCTGTGTGTGTGTGTGTGTGTGTGTGTGTTGGCTGAAGAGACCCTGAAACCTTAATGGATTCCTGCAGAGTGAAGGACAATCGTAGCCCATGGCCAGTCTAAGCTTATCCTCTGCTCATCTCATCTCAGCTTAGCTCAGAGCCAGCCATGACTCCAGCTAGGCCTCAGGCCATCTGGATGACACACAACTACGTACACACACGCACACACACACTCTCTCTCTCTCTCTCTCTCTCTCTCTCTCTCTCTCTCTCTCTCTCTCTCTCTCTCTCTCTCAAACACACACAATACGCCATTCAGAAATCTCTCCGCAAATCAATATGTCAGGTACATCCCTGTCGTATTTACATGGCGAATTCCACCTTAAACCTGGAACATGTCAAACATTGTTGGCGTGAAATATGATACAATGTGGCGAAAGTAGAGAAATAGGCTAGTTACGGTGGTTGCTTTCGCCATTGAAGCTCAATAATGGATGTGCTCAATTATGGCGAAATGTATACAGTAATAGTCGGGCCAGAAAAAAGAAATGCCTGGAAATGTGAATGGATTTAGGTTCATGCATCACAATCTGTGAAATTGGGCTGGGGACGTTACTTTTCCAATGTTTACATTGATTCAACATTCTCAAAATAAAAGCGACCAGACACAACAGCCACGGTAACAAGCTGGAATAATCTGCACAACAACAAACTGAGCAGCATAACTATCAGCATTGCAATGGCCCATTATTGATCAAAAACAGTGCAGAAATGACATTATTCCGTCCCGTTAACACAACCCCTTGTTCTAAAAATAAATGAACTCCTCCTTGGGCTGTTTTGCCCAAGAGCTGAGCCCTTCCACTGAAGTATTAGCGCTCATTGGCGTCACAGATGGCCCCGAATGGCCAAAAATAGTTACCATATCAAGTGTGTTTTGTATATAAAGTATGTTTAACGTGTGGTGTGCTGCCTCTGATAGGGGCTAAGTGGAATGAGCGTGATCACTCCTGGTGGTCCGCTTCAGTTTAACACTCCTCTTGGCTCACTCGCTGGTTCTAATGGCTGGCCAGCTGTACGCTGCTGTGTACTTACACCACAGGGTAGTTAAGAGAACCAGGCCACACACTGACACTATGCATTGTAATGACACCAAGACTTTGCATGTATGCAAGTATGTGAGCGCTTGACTGTGAACGTGTACACTCGCCTGCCCTGTACGTCAGCCGATTTGCTAATTTGCTAGTGTGGTTTGTCTGTCTGGCCTCGCCTGCTGTTTGCATCTCTGCTTGCTTTAATTAGTATGCGTTTTTGAATCCAGGCCTTTGTGATTTGGCACTGGCACTGCGTTGCTGGCGAGGCATAAAAAGATTTGAAGTCTGTCTGTGCTAGTCATTCAGCCTTAATGGCGTTAGTTACACAACTGAACTCAAGTCCCTGCTGCATAAATGGGTGACATTTAGAAATACGAGAAAGTCCGACGGCAGTGAATCATGTAGCGCACCGCTGCGGAGCATGTTGGGGATGACTGACATTGACATTGACCCAGATGGGCACTGCTCCTGAATGGACAGCGGCTGAAACGTAAGCAGTGTAGCTCAGTGTCAGCGAGTGAAAAAACAGCCCCGCTCTGTGGGTTTCTGCACTAACAGAAGTGGGAGAGGGGCTGACTCAGTGCCCCCGTCTGCTGCTGAGCCCGTCTGGCACGGGGGAAAGGCTGTGCACGGAGATCTTCTAAATTCCAGCCTGCTTAAGTGGCACATGACCTGCTCTGTTTAGATATGACAGCATGACAATATCAGCTTACTGTGTGTCATGTCCTCCCCGCTGACGATGGAAAGCAGAGCCCAATCAAAGCCCTCTACTCCTTCAGGACAGCAGACAGCACACACCAGTCTCTGACGCAGCAGTCATTTCCCCCAAAGAGATTTTGTCAGTTCAGGACCATGGACAGCGGCTCTCACAGTCGCTGGCACGAGCCTCGGCGCAGAGAAACACTGGCTGTCCTTCAACACCACAGAGACGTTCACTGCCAGATTATTACTCACTCTGTCTCTACTTCTATTCTGTTTCAGCCATTTAATCATTTGTGATTTGTGTGCGTCAGTGTGTGTGTGTGTGTGGCTAAATAAAGAGAAGTTGGATAGGTATGCAGTTATGGAGAGAGCTGGGTAGACAACAAGTGTCTCTCTCAGCGCCTCTTTGGAGCCCTCTTTCATGCCTCTCAGCTTGGCTGAGCGATTAACCCTGAATACCTCGCTGTCCCTGCTGACCCATCTCCACGTAGAGCCCTGCTACTGGTCACAGCGTTGCATTGACATGCCTCCTAGGTGGCTGATTAACAGCAGTGACTGTGCAAATGGTGTACACACCAGAGGTGACGTTGTACAGAGACACTAATTATCTTTCTTTGCTACCTCTACCCTGACTTCCTCTGGTATTCAGAGGGAATGCTAAGGTGCTGCTCCGACACCCCACGAGGTGGTGGAATATTTGAGGGATGCTGGGAGAGACACAGTGTGATAAGCGGCTGCCGGGGCTGTGTGTAGGAGTTTGTTAACATTTGAAACTCTCACAGTTTGTTTCACAAGTGGTGCAATATATTATGGGAAAAGCTGGTACGGCTGCAAATGCATCATGCCAATACGTGATCTTCCAATGTGAAAACTGGATTGTGAGGCTGTGCTGAAACGTTACTGCTCAGTGGAGGCGAGTCGATAAGAGCTAATTTGTGTTTTACATGAGGACAATGGCAACCACTTTCATACCGCCTGCTCTTGTCAAATACTACACATCATATTTACAATGCGGTCGAATAATAAAGTGCCCGCTAAAAGTATCCCGGTTCATTGAATTATCAATAACTTTTGCCTCTCGCCCCCTTTTTTCCACTCCAGCTCTGAGCCGGTCCATGATGCCCTTCGGCTTGATGCGTCGCGAGCTGGCGTGTGAAGGCTACCCGATCGAGCTGCGCTGCCCTGGAAGCGACGTCATCATGATTGAGACGGCCAACTACGGCCGCACAGATGACAAGATCTGTGACGCAGACCCCTTCCAGATGGAGAATGTGCAGTGCTACCTGCCCGACGCCTTCAAGATAATGTCACAGAGGTAACTATTGATCTGTTTGGATCTTGTATGTGTGTTTGTGCATAGCCTGCTTTTGGCCAAAAGAAACAAGATACTCTGACAACATAATTCCTCCAGAATGTCCTGTTTATGGTGGTTTATTACGTGTGTGTGAATGCCTATGTTCTGGATTGTTCTGGAAGGGTTTGTTGGGCTTCCTACAGCTGCTCACTGTGTTTGCGCTCAGCATCTGCTTCCTCTGAGCTCAGATCAATGGAAGTCTTCTCCCAGCTATATCCATCACGCATGTAATGGAGGCTACAGGGTGCTAGCGTCGGGAGAGAGCAAGGGAGGGAGGGGAGTGGCAGCGAGAGGGGTGGAGTGGAGAAACGGGTAAAGGAGGAAGAGAGACTGATAGAAATGATGGGATGATAGAGTGAGTTCAGCAGATATTTGAGATGTGAAGGGGGTAAGAGAGAGAGAGAGCAGAGGGGAGAAATGCTAAAAGCTGAGAAGGATTATGTGATGAGAATGAGTGAGCAGTGTGTGTGTGTGTGTGTGTGTGGGTGTGTATCTTTTCATCGGGGTGTTTCTCTGGGTGTTCAAACGTGAGAAAGCATCCAGCGATGCGGTTTGGGTATTATGTGCATGTGAATGTTTTCCTTGTGCATGTGACGGTGGAGTATTTGCCTTCGCCCCTCGCGTCCTTCCCCCTTCTCTCAGCTCTAATTGCTCCCACTCACAATCCCCCAGGAGTCTCTTACGTCACTCGCCCTCTCTGCCTCTTACCTCCCTGCTTCCTTCTCTCTATCCTTCATCCCTCTCCTTCCCCCCCCCCACACCCCCTCTCTGTTTCCCACCTCCCCTCGAGTGCAGCTGTCACATGATCTAGTCTAGTGTGAAATTACTCCCTTCCCCACCGTTCTACTCATCTTTCAGAGCCTGAAGATGTTTTTTTTGTCTTTCTTACAATGGCACTCGTCATTTCTTTTCTTTTATCACTTACTTCCTCCTCTCTCTCTCTCTCTCTCTCTCTCTCCCTCTCTCTCCCTTCCTTCCCCACCTGTCTCCTCTCACAGGTGTAATAACCGCACCCAGTGTGTGGTGGTAGCGGGGTCGGATGTGTTCCCAGATCCCTGTCCAGGGACCTACAAATACCTGGAGATCCAGTACGAGTGTGTCCCCTACAGTGAGTACCGAGACCCCCGTCACCCTCCCCCCACCTCCCCAACTCCCTCACCCCATTCACCTCCCCCCCCCCCCCGTCCTCCAACCTGAATCTCCCACCCCCCTTTTTCAACCCCCCCCCCCCCCAAAAAAAAAACTCGCCAACTTGACGTTCTCACACTTACACATGCACACTTGCTCTCTATGGCTTTTTTTCCCCCAACACAAGCACAACAAAACACGACAGATGGTCATCCTCACCTGCTTTCTCTCTCTCTCTCTCTTACGTTGTGCTTCTCTCTCTCTCTCTCTCTCTCTCTCTCTCTCTCTCTCTCTCTCTCTCTTTTCTTTCTCTCTCATACACTTACAATGCACAGACACACACAGACACACATGCACGCACTTTGCATAGAACGCTAAACCTTTTTTTTTTTCTTTATCGACAGAGCAACGCAACAGTCGCTGAGAGGGATTTTCACATGGGGGGGGGGGGGGGGGTGAAGAAACACAGGGTCCGATAAGCACTTCACACAGACCCACTGCAAACGTGGGGTCAGCCCTTATTGGCGATCACAACAGTGTAACACACACCGCACCAACACACTCACACACTGATTGACCCAGGGGTATGCCACTGCCTTTATCAGTTGCCAAACACCTTTGCTGTCCCTCTGATTTGAAATTAAAATTAAAATTGGGTGCAGTGAGACTGGGGGGGGGGGGGGGGGGGGGGGGGGGGGGGGGGGGGGCGTTGTGTGTGTGTGTGTGTGTTTGTGTGTGTGTGCTGCACCTCACAATAGGAATGTTAACACAAACACAACAGGGGCTTATTTTAGACAACATGACCTGGAGCACCACACATTTTAATGTCCCCATGGTAACGGCTGACTTCCACACAGCACTGCTCGGAGCTCCGTGGCAGGTGTGACACACGCGCGCACACACACGCGCACGAGTCTACCTCGCACTTGCAAAAGGGGGAACACACACAGTTGCCCTCATTCTCTTCCTCCCTCTGACTCGTCTTCCCCAGAGCGAGCACGCACACGCACACACGCACAAACCAAAGCACACAGCCGAGGGAGCAGACACACAAAGGATTACACGGCGTTGTGTTGATCCTCGTTCATGTGAAAATCTCCGCTCAGTCTCCCCTCCTCCCTCTCATGTATTATTACTCTCAGCATTGATCCCCTCACTGTGCAGGAACACCTGGCTGGAGGGGAGGGGCACCAGACAGAAGCATAATTGGGGTGCAGGAAGGGGTGCAAGGATGATTAAGGGTGTTGGGGTGGTGGGAAACTTCTTGGGGTCAAGGGGCTGTTTGATTGATTGGGGTGGGGATTTGGGGTGATTCTCTCTGCTTTTTCCTCAGGCACAGATGTTGCGGCGAGCCACGAGTTTGGAGTCGTCGCCAAGCCGTTAACCTCCTTTACTCTCTTCTTCCTCTCCATCTCATTTCAGAGGTCTCTCCCTCATCCTTCTTTTTGCTTATTATCTCAGAGTCAATATCACCCGTTTCCTCTGCGTCTGTATTGTGCTTTTCTCTATTTCACCTCCTCTCTACACTTTAAGCTCTTTAATCTTTATCCATCGACCCCCAATACTCTCATTATTCCTTTATTTATATTCTCCGTCCATCTAAATGTGACACTTGTCATTCTATTCAGTCTCTTCCGCTGTCTCTGTCATTTTTTTTCCTTTTACAGGTGGAACGAATAGTCAAATATCCGACCACCCAGCTCGGATGGAGAGGCTCGAAGAAACTCAGGGACTTCCAAGCACCTCTCTCAGTCTTTGCCCTCGCTCTGCTCCGTGCCTTTGTGCCCTTGGTTACCTTTTGGAGAGTCTTTGTTGAGTCAGTTTGCAGCCCCAGCCACAGATAAGAAGTTAGCTGAGTTTCTTCCCTTTGGGGATTTTTCTCCGGTGTGAATCTTTTCTTCACTTCCGCCCAAGTGGCAACAAGTGTTCTCCTCAAGTCTCCTCTGCCCTCTACACCCGTCTTTCAGTCGATGTTAGCTGCGGTCAGACTGATCCTCTCCAGGCGCCTGACTTTAGTTTAGCTCTCTGGAAGTTCTGTGCTGTAGCTTAGTGTCCTGTATTGTAGAGTCCACGGAGGGCCACGGTAGCATTGTGTAGTTATACCTGCCTTCTTCGCCTCATGCATTTTAACCTTGTTTTTTTTCCCCCTCTAGCTCTCTCTCTCTCTCTCTCTCTCTGCGAGGCAATCAAAGGGACGATTAAATAGCTGCTGACTTGCATTTTTCCCTGCCCTGTTTGGAGAAGAAAAAAAAACACACTCATGATTGCGTCTGAAGTATGGCGTATAGCTTAGAAAATTGGAAGTTGATCCCTCTGTGATGAGAAGTCCTGCCTGTCTTGAGCTGACAAAGAAGAGCCAATTAACCCTGTCCTCTGCCACTCTACTCCTCCGGAGGAGAAGCACAACGTTACACTCGCTCACGCACCCAGAAAGAGAAACGAGTACTCGCACCAACGCGCCGCTCCACATGTTTGTTCTCATTTTGACAAAGTAAACACGACCTGACACGTTCAGACTCGGAGCTGGAACTGTTCGTCCCAAAAACCTAGTCGCACCGCACGCCACTCAACTCGGCCACTTTTAATTACCAGGAGGGGGGGGGGGGGGGGGGGGGGGGGGGGCGTTGCTCTCTTCAGTTCTGCCTCAGCAGAGATTTGTCAAGATTAATTGAATTTGCTTGCTTCTAATCGCTCCGGTAATGCCCCACTGTTCACATCTCGCTGGGAACTCTGGGCCGACGCATGATTTTCATAGGTGATGTCGACAAAAAAAGGTGAACAAAACGAGAGATGATGTGTTGTGTGTGTGTCACAGCAGCTGAGACGGTGTGCAGCCGTGTTGATGACTGTGTGTGTGTGTGTGTGTGTGTGTGTGTGTGTGTGTGTGTGTGATGTTAGCGCCTGACAGGGTCCCCTCTTTATGCGTGCGACACAGGCGCCATGTTACCAGTCACCTGAAACGGCGAGGTGACAGCCAGAGCCCGAGCTGACACGCAAACACAAACGCAAACACACACGGACACAAAGTCAGCTGAGCTCAAACAAATGTCCGGAACGCGCGCGTGTGTGTGTGTGTGTATGTGTGTGTGTGTGTGTGTGTGTGTTTGTTGCAGCGCGTGGGATCGACTTGGCAGAATACAACGTCCGCCAACAAGTCAAATCATATCTCATCGAGCCAAAAAAAAAAAAGCGCTGCGAGGCCTCCCCGCCACAAAGCATTGTTTTTGCCAGCCAGAACAGAGCATGACAAAACGGCTCAACACAACTCTCATTTTGCACTGTCACAGCCATGCTGTAGACTTCTGGGTAACATTAAGACATCACAGATCCACGCACACAGCTGATATTATATATTTACTGCAGTGGAAACCCGACACTGCGGTCTTAGCACAGATGTAAACTGAGTCAAAGTAAATCTACCCTGCGAGAGAAGTCCACCTGTCCCCCATCCCCTCCTCCTCCGGGGACACAGTGCTACATCATTATTGACTCCTAATGCTCTCCGCTCGGGCCATCCATGCTAGCTATGCCAGAGTGCGGTGCCTCTGCTACTTCATCACCTGCGATTTCTCTTGCTGATATGCAGGTAGCTGAAGAGCTGCTTGTAAAAGCGCCTACTGAGGCTGTGCAGTGGAGATTCTGCAGAAGTAACTCCCTATTCTGCATTTTTACATTAATATCGCGTGGCTCCGTCGCTGTTTCCCTTCATGAAAATGATTCTTTCCCCGCGAATGCATTTCGGCGCTGCCTATTCATTATGAGACGCAGCTTCCTGGACACTAAGCCGCTGGAAATGACAGTTGACTTGTTGGGTGGAGTTTGTCAGGAGAAGGAATAATGGCATTGTAATATGACAGGTTTTCAGGGGAAGAAAAGGAAACACTTTGATGTAGCTCATAAATGCTCGGTGAATGAGAAGCAGGCGGGCTTTGCTCGGGCCGTGGAAAGGGATGACTCTTTACCATGAACGATTTAAAGAGAGAGGGCGGGGAAGAAGCTGGAGGGGACACACTATCTCTCAGCACTGAGAAAGAGACGGACGAGGCTGAAGATGTCCTGCAGTGTGTGTGTGTGTGTGTGTGTGCTTGAGAGTGTGTGTTTCTAGCTGTACTCATTAGTGTGGGAGTAATTGATAGGGTCGTAGAGAGCGCTGAGCAGAGTGATTAAGGGGAGAGAGGGCAGTGGCTTATTTCTCAAAAGGGCCCTGAAAAAGAAATGCTGAATGAATCAGACAAACAACCAAGGTGGCCTTAAACTAACCCGCCGCTCACTGTGACGACAGTTTGATGAGTTTCTGTCTCTTTTCTCTGTGTGTGTGTGTGTGTGTGTCCTTGGGTACGTGTGACGATCTCGTGTGCGAGTGTGCTTCGTGTCTTTTTTTCAGGTCGACCGAAAGCGGAAGAAATGAAGTCAACAGTCTTCCTGCCAATATCCGTCTTCTCCTTTTCCTGCAGTATTAAAGACATTTTCTTTCTCTCCTTTCTCTCTCTCTCTCTCTCTCTTTCTCTCTCCATACGTCGCTGCTGTGCGTCACCACATATCATTTGGTCAGGGGAAAAATACTAGACGGTCCATTCAGAACATTTTTAAATACACATTTTTGAGGACACTTGCATGAAGTGGACAAGCTCTGCTGTCAGTAGTCTATGAAAAAAAAGCTCCATATGTTCGAGCTCTGCTGAATCCTGAATCCCCACCAGCAGTTGTTTCACTGAGGATGAAAGCAGGGTGTTCTCTGGTTGGTCTCTCCCTCCCTTGATCTTAGAGTTAATGATTGCACTCGCGGTTGGTGGCGGGGATGTAATGCTTTCTTGCCCCCTGCCCCAGCGTTATAGGACTATGTTTACTCCTCGAGGCTGAACATGGCTTCCATTCCCCAGGTCTCCATGCGGGTTGTTTGTCCAGTTTGATCTTGGCACAAGATGATAAATGATCAGCGGTGCTGCTGATACTGATGCTGCCTCTGCTGTATCGCTGGCAAGATGCAAGGCCAACCCCCCACACAGATCGGGCTACTGCAGCTAACGCTCCCTTTTTAAAAAATGTTGCTCACTATTTGTCTCATTACATCTCTTTTTTTTTGCTCTCTCTCTCTCTCTCTCTTATTCCCCTCTCTTATTCCTTCTTTATGGCTAAACCCATGCAAGGTGTCGTGACAATTTCACAGGGGCTCCCCTGGGACGTCAGACTTTCCCCTCGACACATGCATGACAATCACCCCCCCGCAGCAGGGCTCCCACCAGCCGCGTGCCTTCTGACGCGCGTCTTCTTCCCGAGAGACACACGACGATCCACTCGCGCAGCGCTCGCGACCTCGGAAAGACGCAGACGAAAAAGGCGTGCGTGTGTGGCGGCCCCGTGGTGTAAAAAGGCTGAGATCCTTGTGCCTTGGAGTCTCCAGTTGCTAACGGACCTCCCAGGACGAGGCAACGCAAGCAGGTGCCAAACAGCGTCATGTCTGTGGAGAGGGAGCCACGCCTTATACCTGCTGTCAGCGGAGGCCTCGGTGTGACTCAACACACCAACCTATCGATTTGTGTGTGATGAGCCCGCTCTAGACATTGCTCTCATCTCTCTTTTGTCTCTACCATCTTTCTTTTTTTTCCTCCCCTCTCTCCCCCCTCCCGACCGTGTCTGTTAGTTTCTCTCTTTGTTTCTGAGACGTTCCACTCTGTCAAGCCCTCCCTTTCCCCAGTTGTTTGTTCTCTTTTTCTTTGATGAGCCAGCATCGGTCAGGCAAGCCAGCAGCTCCCCATTGATTGGACGGTCGATGGGTTGATTGTTTTCGCTGGCTTCTATAGCGAGCATCCTGACGCTGTAAATTGAGCAAAGCCTAAAGCGCCGCTTTCTTTAGACCAAGGGGGCCGCTTTAACGTCAACAAACTGTGCATTGAGAGAGAGGGATTCAACAATCGAGCCACAGATAGAGACATCCCCCATCGCCACCTTCCCATCTACCATCACCTCATCGCTTTCTCTCAACCGTCCCCATTCTTTGTTTGCTTCCACAGCTGAAGAGGACTACGACGCACAGAGGCTCCCCCCCCCCCTCGGTTTCTCTCTCCAACAGGTTCCCGGAGCTGCACTTTTTCGGGCGTAAAGGGGAAAGTGGGTGGGAGGTGGGGTCGAGAGTGTGTGGTTGGGGGAGGATTGTGTTTGTTGGGGTATTTATTGATAAAGCTGAAAATGAAATGGAAATGGATTTAAACCCAGGTCAGGCCATTTCCCCTCCTCATTTTCCATTTGAGCCATCCTTTCTCTGAGTAGCCAACCATAAAAAAAGACAGATAACTTGCTTTAAAAAGAGAGTAAGAAAAAGAGAGAGAAAGGACAGCGTTTTATTTAATCTCAATTTTCTCTTTTTTCCTGCACCTGTTTTTCTTTCGTTCTCTTCCCTCTTTCTCTCTCTCTCTCTCTCTCTTCTTTACTGTCTTTCTCTTTTATCTTTCTATCTCCTTCTTTCTCCTTTTTCCGATGCTTGAATAGAAGTGGATCAAAAAGGTAAAGACCACAATGAACATAACAACCACAGCTCGCCCCTTCCTCCCTTCTCCTCCTCCCTTGTCTCCCTTCCTCCCCCATATCCCCTCCTAACCCAGCACCTTGTGTTGTGGTCATGTTTGATGTTGGTATCCTTCCCCTTTCTTTCTCAATCTCTAATCCCCTTTTCTTTCTATCTCTCTTTAAACTATAACCAAAACTCTAAAATCCTTCTAGATTTCCTCCTTGGTTCTGATGACACCAGCCTGACCTACACACATGCACGCACGCACCCCCACACACACACACACACACCCACACACACACACACACACCCCCACCCATGGGAGGGGGGGGTCTATGAGAGATAAACGAGAGATTAACTTCATTCCTGTCCTGTACCAAGTACATCTCAGCCTAAATTCACAGACCACA
Organism: Cyclopterus lumpus; assembly: GCF_009769545.1. NCBI lineage: Eukaryota > Metazoa > Chordata > Actinopteri > Perciformes > Cyclopteridae > Cyclopterus > Cyclopterus lumpus. The sequence goes on from NC_046973.1 coordinate 18,325,462, forward strand.
TACATTCATATCATCTCATGGATGGCAATACTCTCCTCTCTTTTCTATGCCTTTCCAAAACTGTCTCACACTGTTGCCTCACATACACCTGACAATTTCACGTTCCTCATTACATTTCAAGTATCTATCAGCTCATTTTGCTATTGCGATTTATTTATCCCTCCAGAGCTAAGATTACCCAGCTGCTCCTTTTCTCCACACTGTATCCCCTCCCCTCTTCTTTTGGTTTCTCAGGACCGATTCAAAGTTTGTTGTTGCTGTAATCTCGAAGCAAAACATTGTGTTAAGTTAACACAGTAACTGGCCAAAGTTGCTCTCAGTATCATTTCACAGTATCCCATTTCCAGGTGCTTCAGTGTCCTTCTCTCATTCTGTCTTTCTCTTCCTTTTTCAATTAATCACACTTCCATCTAACTCCTTTTCTCTCACTGTCTCCTTACTTCTTATTTGTCTCCGTTTCTCATCCTCCTCTTCTCTTGCTCTTTCTCTCGCCTTCCTCTGATTGGTTTATCTCTCAGATCACATCTGGCCATCACAAGCAGCTGCAGGCTCTTTTGAGCATCTTTTACACTCCTCCTCCTCCTCCTCCTCTCTCTCTTCTACCTCTCTTTCTACAGTTTGTCTCTTCTCTCTTTATTGCACATGCACTGTGAACTTGTGCCCCCACCCCCCCCCACCCCCACCCCACCCCCTCCCAATACCCATCCACATCAGTCAATTCCTCATGTTTCCTTATGTGTTCAATGAGGCTCCGGAGGGGGAGGAGAGGGGATGGGATGGGGGAGGGCGGTGTATCCCCTGCAGGGAGTGCTCCAGCTTCTCATAATGGCCTCTGATACAGGCAGGCCTCGCCACAAGCACTCCTAAAGAGCCCCAATCAGCATGGCCAGGCACCCCAATCACTAGCTTCTTAAAGAGGAGAGATAGAGCTGACCCATTGCCAAGGTCACGGTGAGAGTAGTGGCCATCAGTGCCAGAGTCCCAATGAGCCTTGAGTCCCTCTCTCGGGTCCTCACCCTCCTCAACTCTCTCTGAACCCGCCTACTTACATCTGTCTCAGCCTCAGCCATTTCCCTGTCTGGCCCCATGGCTGGATCCATCCGTTGGAGGATTTAACTCCTGTAGATAGAGGTTGCCATTAATGGTTTATGGACCCCTTCGTCTGTTGTCGTGTCCATTTTCATTAACATTGTCTCACATTTTTCTTCCACCGCAAGCAGCCATTTTAGCTCCCTCCCCCTGCTTGCGGTGGATTAGCAAGCTACAAAACCATCCTCCTCCTCCTCCTGCTTCCACCTCACCCAACTAGTTATTTTTATTTACTACTACTCTCCTTCTCACTAACACTGAGATGAAAACCCTGGGGGAACTCTGCACTTACCCACCTAAATACACTCTCTCCGTTTATGGCTGAATTAACATTCCAGACCTGTGTCTTGTCCGTGTCTGTCAAATTAATCCTCACTGATTGATTAGCTGATCGATAGATTTGCATTGGGATGACGTGCACCGTGCGGTGATGATGTCACATGCAGGCGATCCTGTTCAATGAATGTCCAACACTCTGTCAACCTACCTACTGTTAGGCTATTTTAAGACCATGTCGGCGTCAGCCGCCTCCCCTTCTTCCCATCACTCCCTCTGTCGCTTTTCTCACCCTTTTTGCTGACAGTCTAGCAGAGTGCACTACCCACATCATTACAGTATTTCATTTATCACTGCTGACAGGACCAAACTAGTGTCCGCTATATTTTTCTCACCTCTAGTCTGTTTGCTTCCAAAGAAAAAGGGACAAGGCGAGGAGGGGGTGGTGGGCTTTACAAGGACAGAGCCATTGCTCACGAAAACAGCTCTCCACCTGTGATTTTTTTTGGGGGGAAAAAGCGAGAGTGAAAAACCACTGCAATCGTGTGACGAGAAAACACAAAGAGATCGCCTGCAAATGGAGAGCGAGAGGGAGAGCAGTCGCAACGGAGACGATGAGTCAGGCGGCATCGCCTCATTAGGGATGACCCACCACACACAAGCATAGTCATGTGACCGAGGCAGTGCAGACACCCTGTTTAGTGGCACAGGGCGATGGGGAAGAGTGTGGGGATTGACTGTACATGCAGCAGTTATTGCATTATTAGAGCCGAAAGAACAGGGAGGTGAGTGAGTGAGGCGGGTGGACGTGAATATGAATCACAGCTTCTGGTATTAGCACCTTTAGCACCTTCGGGAAGCCTGATTCAGATTAGGATCGTGCATCCCCCCCCCCCCCCCCCCCCCCCCATGTCGCTTACTGTATCTGCAGCCATGTCCAGACCAACTTTACTGTCAATCAGTGTCAGCTTCACTCCAACGCAGATAAGACTTTGCTTTCAATGGACGTTATCTCTAGCTGGTGCCAGCTTTTGGTCTCAGTGAAGGGTATTCTCTGGGGTGAATGTTTGGGTTGATAAAGGTGCCGGTTTTGACACCTGCCTCTTCCACTGTCTGGACAGTGTGTGTGTGTGTGTGTGTGTGTGTGTGTGTGCGCGCATTGCCCAAGAGTCTGTGTGTGTGTGTCCTAAGGGATTGTGTACGTCTTTGCACGACTGTTTGTCCTGTATTGTGTTTTTACTCCCATGACTTGACCCCCTAGTATACTAAAAGGAAGCGGAAACACAATGGGAACCCCTTTCGTCGCCTTCCTTATTTCTATCTTCTCTCTCTCTCTCTCTCTCTCTCTCTCTCTCTCTCTCTCTCTCTCTCTCTCTCTCTCTCTATATGTCAATCCTCAGCAGCTGAACTCACTCCTATAATTCTCATTTCACAGGAAATAACCTATTTACTCTGTCTTACCGCACTCCTCTCTCTCTTTCTTCTCTCTCTCTCTTTCTTCTCTCTCTTGTTTGCACACACAGAACACACTCAAATAATTTTTCCACTCTTCTTTTATCTCTCTGCCTTACTGAACCGCACACAGGCATGCCTACACACACACACACACACACACACACACACACACACACACACACAGTAAAGCACAGCTACACGCACTAATGGACTATCAACATACCATCAGGAGACCCACTGCACACTCATGCACACACACTAGCCCTTAAAGCCCGTTAACTGTCCAGCATGGATGGAGGGGTACCGTGCCATGCTCCACTCTGCCCCCTGCTGCCTACCTACTGCACCTGCCAGTAACAGGTGTAGGATTCAATTAGAGCAGCATGCTCTCAGCAGTCAGTCCTGTGAGCAGGCCATGTCTGTGAACTGGGCAAAGGCTTGGGCCAGCCGAGCTCTCAGATCCCTGTAGCAAAAAAAAAATAACAACAATAAAAAACAACAAAGCCCAAACCACTACGACGACACCCCTTTAGAAACAGCTGCCAACCATTGGCAGGTGGTATTTAGATCATCAAAGTCTTACATTAACCATCACCATGGCGCTGTCACATCAAACATAAAAACACCATGGATCGCAGAAGACAACCAAAATGAAAAGTCTAAATTTAGCCTAAAGCTGTCAGCGTTCACTTTTAATTGCGTTACCAGTCGATCACGAATTGCAGCGAGACACTAATGGGAGATATTTACTGTCATTTTCTGAAAAGTACTGGCAGCCTCATATTGAAAAGTAACAGCTGACCTGTGCCTGGGTAAGGGATTATGGAGATAAATAGTCAATTATTACAGCAGTATTTCCCTGTATGTGTGGCAATAATTGGCATGCTAGAGTATGATAGCTACAGCCTGGGTTTTAATCCCTGATAAGGTAAGTTTCATTAGCCATCTGGCTAGTTTTTAGGGAAAAGAAGTGCTAATGGCTTCACTGACTGCAAGAATTCTATCTGCACCAAAAACCGGAATTAATCTATTAATCTAACTATCTCACATAATCCCAGATGGCTCTTACTCCAGCTAACCTGCTCTAGCCAGACAAGGATAATGCCTAATCTCAAGATGTACGCCTAATGTTTAATGCCTGTTGCTTAATACCTCATTCATACTGTGGTCATAATAGCCTTTTGTACTAGAGTCTCTGATAGCGTTCGCCTGCTCCGGCTTACCACTTCTATAATCGCCCTTCGCAGCTAGCAGGAGGGAGAGAAAAGAGACAGAGTGAAGCGGACGCAGATAGTGCTGGTAAACAGAGAGGCAGCCGGGAAGGCTGGGGATCGCAGGTCAGAGTTAATGAAGCCCCCCTAGGCAGGGTTCGCAGGGTGTGAAGCGTGGCCACTGTTCCTCTTTGGCCTGTCTGTGTGTGTGTGTTTGTGTGTGTGTGTGTGTGAATGTGTGTACAGTACAGCCTGGAGGCCGCTGATGAGCTTCCTTTGACAGCGTCCCACCCAATGTTCGGTTCATTAGAATAAACCGAGGCTCGCTGATCGGCAGCCAGCAGGATTCGTATGGGAGAGGAGGGTGAGAGAGGAGGAGGAGGAGGAGGAGGAGGAGGAGGAGGAGGAGGAGGAGGCCAGTGACGGTCGGTCTATGCTGCGCCGCAGTGTTGTTGTGATGATGAGCCCAATTTAGGACATGGCTAGAAGGTTAGGTGCAATACAATTTTGGGGAGAACGCTGTGGCGGGCTTCATGTATTGACAGTAAATTGTATTTCAGACAAAAACAACTATTTTGGCATTCTTCTCTCCTCCTCACACGTTTTATAGTCAGTCAACACACAGAACATTATGCTTCTCTTCCTCTAAAGCGCCAGATCAAATCCTAAACTATTATTATTGCTTATAAGTATAAAATATCATAATATTAACAGAAGTGTATCAGAAACACTAGTATATTTACAATGTTTTCTTCTATTGAGCAATGATAATTTTTTTTCTTCTATTGAGCAATGATAATTAAATCATGGAGGAGGTGCTTCTGCCACTTTACTGTACTGTACTCAGGACTCAAGCTACAGGACGTCCCGTCATCACAGGGCTGGAAAAATATGCCAGGATGAATATACATTTTGGGAGGAATTTGGACAAAAAGTAGGCTATGCAAGGAAATCGACTGCATGTGTTGTGTAGCATGCAGTTCTTATTAAGCCTCCTTGAAAACATAAACACACACACGGCACATGACGCTGACCTGTGACCTTCTGACAGCAGCATCAGGGGATTCAACCCAGGTCATTGAGGTACACATGCAACTATTCATTTTACCGTCACCAGTTAGCTAACCGCGAGCTAGCCACTCAGCAGTCAAGGTTTGCATTGACAGTGAGTGAGACGACAATATCGTGAAGCTAACTATTGGCTGTCAAAACTCAGCAACAGCTCAGCATGCTCAGTAATGTGTACTTATTTACTTCCTTACTCCCGAAGGGTAATAAGTATGCAGCGAGGTTCCTCCTTCACATGTTGTCCTTGGCAACAAGCGGCATCTCTCCCCATGACAAGAGCATCACGTACAACTTAAAGACACGCTTAAAGACACACCTAGCAAGGCCACTTCTAGCTTTTTTCAGGGTAGAAGATTATGTCTCTTTGTCCTTTATTTCTACCTTGAGGAAGAGTGTTCCTGGCTTTGTTTATGGGTCACCTACATGCCGCTGCATTGCTTTCTGCATGCTGTATATTTCTCTATTTACAGTAGCATTGTACATTTGAGGCAGCGTCCTACTTTTAGTGGTTGTTTTTTCCCACCCTATATAGTTTTCTCCTCCGATAATGCCTCACCCTTTACAGCCTATATTTGAAATGCTATGGAGCACAACTTCCGATTTTAGGTTTTTTATTTGCAGTGAACTCATGCTGTGTTCAGATTAATAAACATGTCAAATGTATCAGAATTGGCATAGATGTAAGTCAGCTGTGTTAAAGTGCCAGATTTAACCATTGCTCCCACCATTATTTCATGTTCATATTTGCAAAGCAAACACCTCAGGCGTTCCTGCTTTCATGGGAGCATTTCGCTTCGACAATGGAGCATGACAAGCCTCCTCCCCGTGAAGAGTTTGTATTCAGAGTGTTTGTTTATGCCTGAGCTTGATTAGATGCCTGTTTGGCTGCCGGTCTCAATCCCTGTTGGACCCCCTTAGACAGAACAGGCCGATTCCTAAGTGGCCCAGCACCACGGATCACCAGCCACTAACAACAACAGCAGCACGACAGGCAGCGGAAAGAGAAAGCTGGATTTCCAAAAGCCTGAAGCTGCTCCATTTCTCTATTATGATTCACCTCCTGGTCCATGCAGTATTCAAGGCAGTTTGAGTGCTCACTGATCCATCGCTCTAACATTCGCTGTGTGACAGCGTCTGCATGCGTGTGCTATTCTTGTGTGCATTGGGGATGGTACGTGTGTGTGTGTGTGTGTGTGTGTGTGTGTGTGTGTGTGTGTGCTGTATGTCATCTGTGTCCTATTGCCCCTGCAGTGTCCAATTAGTTCAGAGATACGTTCAATCATGTGGCGACCAGCAGGTGTCTGGTTCTGTCGCAACCCCAAGCCAGAGAGCCACATAAATAAGTTGGCAGAGGAGATGTGGGGACTCCTCTTTCTCTCTTTCTCTCTCTCTCTCTCTCTCTCTCTCTCTCTCTGTTGCCGCTACCACGGTGACGTCAGCGTGGTGAGAATGCCAGCAGCCTTTCCTCATATATCACCTGACGTGCCCAGTGTTCCCATGGCACTCTCTCTGTCAGGTGCGTCCGCCGGACAGTTTACACCAGTCCCCACTTGATGACCTCCACCTGCCTAAAAAGTAGACATCCTCTGTGTGTTCTTGTTTGGTATACAGATTGTGTGTCAGGGTTCCCATGTATTTGTGTGTGTGCATCTGTTTCTGTTTGGTGTGCGGGGCTGTTGTATGTGTCCAAATGTGTGTGTGTGTGTGTTTGTGTGTGTGTGTGTGTGGGTGTGAAGCCAAGGTTCAGGTAGGCGAGGCCTGGCCAACCTCTCATCTTTACCCTGGATTGCTTTTTTTTTTATTTCTTCGAGGCATTACTCTTGACTGAGATCCAAATTTGAGTCCTAATAAAACAAGCCGCACATTTATTACTATTGTACCACCCTGTAGCCGAGCAAAGCCTTTGAAATAGAAAATGCACAATCAAATAAAATGTAGGCCAAGATAAATTAAATTAGAGACTACAACTAAGCCGCGGCTGCAGCCAGAAATCTCCCATTCATCATATTCAGACACTTTCCGACCACAACACTGATGTTCTACAAAGCATTTATATGTTCCTTCATTTTAAATCTGATATTGTATCTCCTCACTCCACAATCTTTCCTCTAACAACTATTCTCCCCCAACTCTTTGTCCTCCTTTTCAATCCTCAACTTACTGTTATCTACTCACATCTTCGTTCTAGTCTCTTACGTGTCTTTCTCTTCTGTTCTATATTTTATGGTCTTTGGCTATTTCCCATGTCCTCTCTCCCTCCCCTGCCATCTCCATGATATCTTTCATTTATACAATGCTTTGTTTTCATTTGTCTATTTCTTTCCCTTTTTTTCCTCCTTCTGCTTCCTCTCTGCCGCAACGCGCCTCCCCCCCCCTGCTCCAGTCTTTGTCTGTCCGGGTAAGCTGCTGCGGGTTCAGGCGGCCAGCTCTTTGCAGGAGGTGGAGCACCAGGCGGGGGCGTGGTGTAAGGACCCGCTGCAGTCTGGGGACCGACTGTACGTCATGCCCTGGACCCCCTATCGAACTGACATGCTGTTTGAGTACGCTTCCTGGGAAGACTTCAAACAGAACCGAGCCACCACCACCTACAAGTGAGGGCACCTCCCACTGTCCTGGATGATCAAGTAGCATCTGTCGCTGTATTGATTTATTGGCTTTTGATGTGGATACGGATGGTGATGGCACAATGGTCCCACTGCGGTCGTCAACTCGCTCGCAGTGTGGCCATGGCGTCGTTGTGTCATGGTCGATGAATTGACTTATTCTCCTCGATTGGCCGCTCCGCTCACGCGATTCTCTCCCCACAGGTTGCCCAACAGAGTCGACGGCACGGGGTTCGTGGTGTACGATGGTGCAGTGTTTTACAACAAAGAACGCACGCGGAACATTGTCAAGTATGACCTACGGACGCGCATCAAGAGCGGCGAGGCCATCATCACAAACGCCAACTACCACGACACCTCACCCTACCGCTGGGGAGGGAAATCGGACATTGACCTGGCCGTGGATGAGAATGGCCTCTGGGTGATCTACGCCACTGAGGCCAACAATGGACGACTGGTAGTCAGCCAGGTGGGAGAGCAGCGTTGCACAGAAGAGATGATGAGATGAGATGTGGATTATATCTCAATCTCATCTGAGTAGTCAGGCGAAAGGTCACATGTAACACGTGAATGACTTACTTATTGAGATTACGTGAGATGGAAAGAGTCACATGAAATGATCTGCAAAAGGCTGCGCCTCATTTCAAATCCCCTCATATCCAAATATTTTAACATACGATATGTAGGTCAACAACTAGTTTCTTTATGGCTGCAAGCATTTATGATTTAATGCCCGTAGGTATAAATGTGAGTGCGAATGGTTGTCTGTCTCTATGTGTCAGCCCTGCGATAGGCGGTTAAAGATAATGGACATGTTTGTATAGGAATAGTTTCGTGTCATACATTATGTACACCGTTTTAAACAAATCACATTTCTTTACCCTTATTACTTGATAAACTCTAAACACGATCCATCTCTGTGAACTTCGGGACATTCAGATTTGAATACAAGTTGGTTCAGCCAGCCAGCCACACAAACAGAGTTTGAATTAATGTGTTGCTCGGATAGACAGGTCCCATTTATAATCACTATCTTTGACCTAACCATGAAATTGTTTTTCTAACTGTATAAGTTAAGCTATCCATCTACAATATCAAACGCTGTATGAGCTATGAGGGTGTAGAATAATGGAGCAACAAAGTAATGAATAAGGAAGCGATCACTTTCATTATTAAGGATTTGTTTTGGTCCTGGGGAGTGTTTTTTTGTTGTTGCAACAAACACATGGAAGTCTCTATTCTTCCTCTGCACACAGTTTTTAGGTACACCGTATATTGAAGCAGCTTTGCATGAAAGCAAATTAATATCTCTTCACCAAAGCTAAAGCTGAAGGTTTCATTACCTTTTGAATGTTTTTTTTTTTTTAAAGTGCTTATGAATCTAAACATTATTGTACAGGAGTAAAAATGTAAATATGAGCAAATGGACTTGCTCTTTTCGTCGTGAAGGCATTTGACTTTTATGATCTCTAAAGCTGAGAAACTGAAGTAAAATTTTTTTTTTTTTAAAACACACCGACACCAAACTGCTTCTTCGAGCTTCGCCGTATGATCGAGTAACACACTTCATACCTTTTCCTCTTTGCCTACAGGTGAACCCTTACACCCTGCGTTTTGAAGGCACCTGGGAGACCAGCTTTGACAAGAGGATGGCGTCCAACGCCTTCATGGCGTGCGGCGTGCTTTACGCAGTGCGGTCCGTCTACCAGGACGATGACAGCGAAGCAGGCGGCGACCTGGTGATGTATGCCTACAATACGAACCGAGCCCGCGAGGAGCCCGTCAACATCCTTTTCCCCAACCCCTATCAGTACGTCTCCTCTGTGGACTACAACCCTCGAGACAACCAGCTTTATGTCTGGAACAACTACTATGTGCTGCGCTACCCGCTGGAGTTTGGCCCACCAGACCCCACCACGGGTAAGAAGTGACCCCACTGAGAACACACAGAAACACAGTATGCAGAGAAGCAGCTGTGATACCGACACCAATAGAGCACTTAATTCGATACCCGTGATGTGAGAGAGTGCCACTGGCAATTATGCACGTTGCGATGACCGTATTTCTTTTGGGATTATTTTTACATGAAATCTTGAAAGCACCTTTATCGGGTGCTTTGGCCTCATGCAGAATGTGTTCCTCGGATAGCAAATCATTATATTTCCATCCCCAGCCATAGTTACAGTAAAGAGCAGCCTCTCAGGTGTGACTGCTACGGCGCTTCATATCAACTTCTCTATGTTATGGATAATGAAAGAGTCATTCTGAAACATTAAGTTGCGGGATAACATGAGGACGCCTCACTGCATTTTGGAAGTCCATCAATATGAGAGGGAGGTTTTGGTTGCATTGCAGGCCGAGATCTGAGCCCATCGAAGGCCTGAAGAGGAGAGGCAGACACACTCAGGCAGCAACTTTCGGTTCTGCGTTTGATCAGCGAGGATTTTGTAGTTGCTTTTATCTTCGCATTAGGTTTGGTTGTTAGTGATGGCGACTTCTCTGATACGTTTGATCAATTATTTACTTCTCCCTGTCTTGAGATGATGCGTTCTCTGAACCTCCTCCCCTGCTTCTCTCTGGAAAGCAGGCTATGAGAGGCTCAAAAAAGTATTTGTCCAATTATTGTCACGCTAACTTCTGAGAGACATCTTGAATTCACATGCATGTGTCCTTCGCTCTCTTGATATCTGTTGGCCGTGCTGTTGGCAACACGTATTTGATGCTCTCTAACAAATCCCTTACATCCTTTAATAACTCTCTGTCTCTCGCTCACTCCGGTTCTCGTTGGTGGCCTCTAACTCGTTTGTTCTCCGTGCACTGCTCTTGGGTTGCCTCAGGCCCTCTCACCACCACCCATGTGACCACCACTCCTCCAGCCAGGCCCTTCATTTCCAGTGCCAGCCCCTCTACCGCCCGCCCTCTGGCCCCCACCTCACGCCCGATCGGCTCAATCAACAAGCACCCTGATCTTCGCCCGATCACAGCCACTGTGCCCGTCACCCGCCGGCCACCTCGCCCTCCTCAAGGCTCGGAGAACCATGTCTGTGAGGCCAAGCTGGTCCGTGGTGTCCGGTGGCCCGCCACGCAGCGAGGAGAAACAGTAGACCGCCCGTGTCCCAAAGGGTCTCTAGGTGAGGACGCCTATATGTGTGTATTTTTTTTAACTGGTGTGCATTTTTTCCTCTCCATTAAACAATCATCATCATGTTAGAGTGTACTCCCAGGGCATGTTTTTGTGTGCATGAGGCGGAGCACCAGCATGTGCCCAAGTGATGAGCATGTTTGTGCGCTCACAGTTGTTTGTTTTTTTTCCACTGTCGTCGTCTTCTGTCCCCGCGTTGGTCCCACCAGCAGGCGCAGTCCCTCGAGGACTCGCAGATGAAAGGCTCACCTCCCACGGAAACAGAGCTGATTGGATGTGGCAAATAATGAAATGGAAGGCTAGACAACACAGACTTCACCTCCCTTTCATGCTAGTTTCTATACTTCTAAACATGCAGCAATCTAAAAGACGTCTCCCTCCGTCTCCAGCGCCTTTCGCTATTTATATGTTCTCTCTGTGAACGGCAGTAATGTTAAATTAGCAGCCGGCTTAATTGACGCATATTGGCAGAGCTCTCAAAGCCAATCTGTGGTCGATGGAGGAGAGTGTAGAAGAAGAAAATCATTGGGGGAGAGAGAGAGAGAGAGAGAGAGAGAAGGTGGTATGAAATGCAACGCCACATCTGCTCTGATCCCTCTACAACTGTGAGGCGTTGCTGCGTTGTCTGTCATCTCTGCTCTTCCGTTGAGCTTTTATCTTTCTCTCTCTCTGTGTGGTCTCTCATCTCCTCGTTTCCCAGACTTGTCTTTGTGACATGACGTTGGTTATTTGTTTTAGCAGCAGTATATAGACCCTTCTCTGGTTTTATCCCTGCGTGGTGTCCTTTCTGTGAACCCACGGAAAACAAGAAAAACCGGGCAGGAAATGAGAGTTGGTGGAAGGTGCTTTACTTCAGGTGTTTTGATTTGACAGTGAGGTATGATACCTGATGTCTTTGGTGTGTGTGTGTGTGTGTGTGTGTGTGCGCGCACAGTAAATGCCATGTGGTACGGCTGCATGTCTTCCTTTTAAACCATTCCTTTTAGCGCATGAAGCCCCGTTCTGCCCCAGTCGTCTTCTTCCTCCCTTTTTCTCCCCTTCCTTTCTCACTGCTCTACACTCCATTACTGAACCATTCCCACTTGTGATCCATTTTTACTCTACCCCTGCCTCCTTTCTTAACCTCTCATCTTCAAACACTTTGACTATTGCATTTTTAAAATTCATTTCCTTCCGTTTTTTCTTGGGCAGAGAAAGAAAAATTCCATCACATCTTTTTTTTTTGTGCTCATTCCTCTCCTCCACACTTTCCTCTTTAATTGCAGAAGCCTAACGCTTAATATCTCTCCATTACCTCCCGCTCCTCTGTTTCCTCTCCAGGCATCGCTTCGTTCCAGTGCATGGTGGAGCAGGTCATGTGGAACCCCCGGGGTCCTGACCTGAGTAACTGCACCTCCCCGTGGGTCAACCAGGTGGCCCAGAAGGTGAGACCTGGAGCCGTACCCCCTGGCCACGGGTCTGTCCCCGTCCTCCCTGTCCACCTCCACACAAACATTAACATATCTCCAAGGCTGGCTTGATTAAAACACAGACTCTTTTTCAACTGGCCCTTCATTACGAAGCATATCCTCTTGATACTTAATTAACTCTCTTTTTTTTCCGTAATATACTTTAATCACAGTTGGTTAAATGATTTTTTTAAAAATCAGGCTTATGGCCATCGCAGCTTGATGAGTGCTCTGCCACTTCTCCACCATCGTCTCATGTACATGTGCAGTAGCTGAACTACATGATTTTACCTCGGCTCACTCAGTGTAGTAATATGATTAATCCCAATTTGGGCAGTAATCAGATTTCAGTTCATATAAATGTGAATTTAAAGTAAACTGTTTAACACTGCTACATTTCTGCAGGAGATAACCCAGATTATTGAGCCACGACTACCCTTGATCGGCTCTCTTACAGTTTTTTTTTTTAAGTTAGTCCGTGTGCCTGGAAGGGAACACAGCATCACGGTGAAAAGTAACACAGTTGAAAGAATCCATTACACCTTCTTTCTCCTTTTAGGCGAAAAAAAATCAATTGCAATTGCAAAGTGGGTTCTCAGGGTGCGATTTGAAACGGCCACAAGGGAGCAGAAAAAGTTCACGATGTGTTCTACGAAGGTCCATCGTTTGTTTACAATGATGCAACAGGGGGAGATAATAGTCTGCATGTAAACCGTTTAACAGTTACTTTGAATACAACTCAATTGAATTCCGCAGATAAAGAGCGGCGAGAATGCGGCCAACATAGCGGGAGAGCTGGTGAACCACACGCGGGGTCGGATCCAGGCCGGCGACGTCAGCTCGTCCGTGCGACTCATCGAGCAACTGCTGGACATACTGGACGCTCAGCTTCAGGCCCTGAGGCCCGCGAACAAGGAGTCGGCTGCACGAAACTACAACAAGGTTAGAGCAAAGTGTGAACCCACGCATTAAGCACACGCGCAAACTGTATTTAATTCAAGCATTAGAAAACGGGTGCTGAGGTTAATTTACACACACACCCCCCCTAGTGCACATGCGAGGACGAGTGAGTTTTAATTTTTTTGTTTTCGCTGTTTAATTCCACGCTTTTGTTTTCTCCCTTTCAGCTCCAGAAGCGAGAGCGGACCTGTCGGGCCTACATCCAGGTAGCTTTTCTCTTTTATCTGCCTGCTTTACATGCCCGTGGAGTATAGGACTGCTCTGCAACTTAGAATAACTGGGGGAAGATAAATCCTTGCGTAGACCGGGTTTGAAGATGAGATTCCTTTGGCTCAGCGCTCAGTATTTTTTGATTTATATTGCCTTTGGAATCATCACTTCTAGAATTTCTGTTTTTTTTGTGTTTTTTTTCCTCTGTGTTTTTTTTCCCCAAAGAGCAGTGAGAGTAAATTTTGGTATAACTCCTGGCAGACATCGTTGCAGCATTTCCCAGAGCAGTAAATGCTGATTTGTAGTTCTTCCACATGCTCATGGCGTGCATGTGTTTGAAATATGGGTTCAGCTAATGTGGAGGTCATCTGTCTTTGACATAATCTTAGCTGTGTTGGACTAATTCAGCCTCGGTGTATAATATTGCAATGCACATTCACGTGTATTACTCAAAAAGGTACAAGATCTGTGGCTCTGGGAAAATGTAATTTGACTATAGCACTGTATGAAAGGCAACGGTTTGTGTTACTACACCTTTCTGTTCTTTTCCAATTTGTGTGCAATATCTCTGCTTGTGAAAAAGCTGTAATCTAATATCACGAAAAAAAGGCCATGCGTATGCCTCTCTGTAATAATGAAATGCGGTCGCTCTGCAGCGCACATTCTTCCGTGTATCTTGACCTGTCTGCAGCAGACTCTAATAAGACACCACACCTATACTCATCTCTGTTGGTGCAAGATGAATGTAGGAGCTGCTGTGCAGCGTGTAACTGACCAGTGTACAGTTCAGAGGATGAACCAAAAAAAAACACCCTGCGTCTTTTTCCTTTCTAGCCGACGGAGCGCATTCTGATGCCGAATTCATTTTGTTTAACGGCAAATGCTCTTTATTCCACGGAGCAGTCAATCCTTCATTTTGAGAGGCCTGAGCGAGAGAATTACACGATTCATCAAGCAGGCTACTCCAATAAATTGGATAGCTGATACAACCATCAAAATTGCCATTAAATGAATTGTAAGTGTGAAATAGAAAAGTAATACGTCTGACGTAGCACGGTAATAGATGTAGTGCACGGGAGTGGCGAGAGCTTCTAGGAATTTGTAGTGGAATTGTGGGGACTTTAAAGTAATATGATTTCACTTCACAATATGACACACACAACTGAGTGATTGCCAAGGGCATGTGATAAACAAATCAAGAACCAACTGATAATAACCAGATAGCTGATTATTATCTAAAGCTTCAAATTAAGAACAGACGGTCCCTGGAGTGTCTAATAATTAGCTACTACTGTAGTTATCGTGTTATGTTTTTCTTCCCTCGTGTGCAGTAGAATATCATAGTAAACAGTGAGGACTTCATAATTTCCTTGCAATTACAAGGTGGACGGAGAAATAGCTAGTAAAGATTAAGTGGGAAAGAGCGACGAGACCTCGAATGACATCAGTATTCAGAGCATTTAAATGTATTTCAATATTCACATCGTATCTGGAAATACGTGTAAGCGATTCGTTCATTATCCGCGGGATCTTGATTTGTTTGTTTCTCGTTCCTTGTCGACGACTGTGGGTTTTTTTTTCGGTGTCGGTGACGAATGCCATGTCTTCTGCACGCGCCAGGCGGTGGTGCAGACAGTGGACAACTTGCTGCGTCCCGAGGCCCTGGAGTCGTGGCAGGACATGAACAGCACCGAGCAGGCCCACACTGCCACCATGCTACTGGACGTGCTGGAAAAGGGAGCCTTCCTGCTGGCCAACAACATGTATGGCAATCGGTTTTCTGACCGAGCGCCCAGCATCGGTAAGAAAGCAAGCGTCGGCGGCGCGTTCCATTAGAGCGAAATGGATGGATGGGACCACGGATTGTGATTTCTCTGGCGTGTTGTATTTTTGCAAAGTCTTCATTTAACTTGTGCTGTGCTGTGTATTTTTTCCGCCATCAGATCTCGAGGTGCATGTCCTGAACACAGAGATGGACCTGCAGGACTTGTCCTTCCCGCAGAATTATGCCAGCGACAGCACCATCCAGCTTTCAGCTTCCACTATCAAACAGTACAGTCGCAACGGTCAGCAGCCCCTCACCCCACCCCGTCCTCACCCCTGACAAACTATACTGTCCTGTTTCCATTTCACGCAAGCTTAAAACAATCTGCATGCAGTTGACTAAATTATTGGTTCATAATAATAGGCTAATCAGATTAACAAAAGTGCTGAGACAATTTCTTTTCTTGATGGTTTCTTAACAGCAGTCTTAATAGAATAGCTGGGGAGGCGTGTAGATTACAATCGGCCCCAGTCTGACAGAGCAATCTCAGCACTCCCTCTCTTCTCTCTTCCCCATTCCATCCCCTCGCTCCGTCTCCTCGCCATCTTATCCCCCCTCTCTCATCTCTCTTGTTTTCTAACCCCCCCCCCCCTCTCCATCCGCTCCCCTCCTCCCTCCGTGGCCCCCCTCATCCCATACCTCTTTCTGTTTTCTGTCTCCGCTCGGCTCTGCAGTGGGAACGAGATTAGAATGATTGAAACAAACGCACATGAAATATTCATATGGAATAATAAGAGATCTGTGAATGCTTGAGGGATGAATGTTCCATTGCCCTCCACATTAAATCTCGCTCTCTTCCCCCAGTCAAAATGAAACGGTCCTTACCATCATTCTAACCTTCACTAACTCTCTCTCTCCGTCTCCCTCTCGCTCACCCTGTCACTCCCCACTCTCTATCTCTGTCACTCTCACCGCTATTACCATATTATGCCCCCATTTCTGTATTTGGTCTTTTTTTCTTTATCTCCTCCTTCCTACTCCTCCTCCTCTCTTTTGTTCCGTCTGCATCTCCCTTTTTCAAATAGCGTCTGCCTTTTCTTCGCTGGCTTTTCCTTTTTTACTCTCTTTCTCTTCACCTTTCCTGTGCTTCTCTCCTCCTCCGTGTGCAGGACAAGTCAAGGTGGTGTTCATTCTCTATAAAAACCTGGGATCCTTCCTGTCCACTGAGAACGCCACTGTGAAGATGGAAGTTGACGGGCCGAGCCACGACAAGAAGCGCCTGGCGGTCAACTCGCATGTAATCGCTGCGTCCATCAACAAAGAGTCCAGCAGGGTGTTTCTCATCGAGCCGGTGGTCTTCACTCTCAAACACCTACAGGTGGCTTAATGCAGTCAATATCATACTTCATTTTCAAGACTCCAATTAAAAAATGTTCCATCATCCCGTGCGTTCTTTTTTCTTTCTTTTCCAGATGGACAATTACAACACTCCCAACTGCTCCTTCTGGAACTACTCTGAGCGCTCCATGACGGGCCAGTGGTCGTCGCAGGGCTGCAAGCTGCTGGACACCAACAACACGCACACCACCTGCTCCTGCAGCCACCTCACCAACTTCGCCGTGCTCATGGCCCACCGCGAGCCCGATGTGAGTAAACACGGGCGTGGCAGACGGCACGGTTAAAACTGAAGTCGTAGGAGTGATTTATGCAGACGTTCATTGGTGCGAGCATTAGCGTTCGCCGGCTCTCAGTCACACACCCGCACACACATGCACATTAATGTACCCTCTCAAGGCTGACAAGCTCTTTGTTTTGAATTTTTCTATTTTTCCTTCTTTCCGCTCCGACATTCAAGGAGGCACATGCTTAAAAATTCATGTCCCGCTATTTCTCGCTGACATTCACATGAATTTGAATGTCATGTATTTCAGGACGTCTTGTCTCTTGTCTCTACACTTTAGCTCCTTGCATATATTTACAAATATTAAATAAAGCAATTTTCTCTCCCCTCCCCCTGTTCTGTCCATCTATCCCCCTATTGTTTCTTCCTTCCACTATTCTCGCATCTATCTCTGTCCGTCTCCCATTCCCCGGTCGTCCTATATTTTTCCTGCTCTATTTGTCTGATCCTGCTGTGTCTCTATGTCTCTCTGCCTTCTGTTTTTACCCCCCCCCCCTCCCCCCTCTCCACTCTCTCAACCCCCGGACCTCAGTACCAGGAGCGAATGCATGAACTCATCCTGTTTGTGATCACCTGGGTGGGGATCGTCATCTCCCTAGTGTGTCTCGCCATCTGCATCTCCACTTTCTGCTTCCTGCGGGGTCTGCAGACCGACCGCAACACCATCCACAAAAACCTCTGCATCAATCTCTTCATCGCCGAGCTGCTCTTCCTCATCGGCATCGACAAGACGGAATACCACGTGAGTTTCTAGCCAAGTGTCAAAGGATGTTGAGGTCTCGCTCGTGAAAAAAGGTGTTGCTTGTTTTTCTCTAAAAAAAAAAAAAAGGACATGCATCTCTTTAAAAAAACAAAACATATTCTCCTTTAAAACCCGACAGGTTTTTCATTTTTCGAAACTACGTCCTCGATCTCGAGCGTTTCTCCTCTTTAATTCTAACATTTGCATTTTTCTCTCTAATCTCTCCCTTCCTTGCTGTCTTCAGATCGCCTGTCCCATCTTTGCTGGCCTTCTGCATTTCTTCTTCTTGGCTGCCTTCTCCTGGATGTGTCTGGAGGGTGTGCAACTCTATCTCATGCTGGTGGAGGTCTTCGAGAGCGAGTACTCCCGCAAAAAGTACTACTATCTGTGCGGCTACTGCTTCCCCGCACTGGTGGTGGGCATCTCCGCGGCCATAGACTACAGGAGCTATGGGACCAAGAAAGCGTACGTGTTGAAGACAGGTCTTTTGCACCTGCAGATTGAGAAGTAGGATTATGCTATTCCCCCAGCTGGAAATGTAATATGCAGTGCTGTGTGAACGGCTCTTGCACCTCCCTGCGGACTGGCTTTTCTGAACACACTTCGCCAAAGCCTGATGATTAGCCTTCGTAAGATAATCCGCTGAGACAGGGAAATAGTGTGTGCAGTCCTGCCTGTGTGCGTGTGTCGGAGTCTGAGTGTGTGTGTGTGTGTGTGTGTGTGTGTGTGTGTTGGTGAGCTTAGTTGTGTGTAACTCTCTCTCCTCCTTTGTGCCACTCCAGATGCTGGCTGCGAGTGGATAACTACTTCATCTGGAGCTTCATTGGACCCGTTTCATTTGTTATTATGGTATTAGCTTTACTGTCAGACAGTATTATGCCCCTCTCTGTTTTGATATCACCCAGTCAAACCAAAAGCATTTCACCACGCTTGCTTTCATGAGGTTATTAACGTACTTTTTTGGCGCAGACTGTAAAGTTCACAGCACATTTATTTGATTCCTATCTTCCATCCGTAGCTCAACCTCATTTTCCTCATGATCACTTTGCACAAGATGATCCGCAACTCTTCAGCACTCAAACCTGACTCCAGCCGCCTGGATAACATCAAGTGAGTTCTAATTATTGAATCCTTTATGACAAATACACCACACATGTCAGACGGAATTCCTAATTGATTCAGTAACTCTCTGTGTCAAGTCATTATTTTTTAAATGTGTCCATCAGGTCATGGGCTCTGGGGGCCATTGCTCTGCTGTTCCTGTTGGGAATGACGTGGGCTTTTGGCCTCCTCTTTATCAATGAGAACACGGTAATCATGGCCTACCTGTTCACCACCTTCAACGCCTTCCAGGGCATGTTCATCTTCATCTTCCACTGTGCCCTTCAGAAGAAGGTAAACGACACGAGACTCGTCTTTGAAGACTTGTATATATAAATATATAGTTTTGAATAAGTATAAGATGAAAGGTTGTGAAGATGGATGGATGGATGGATGTGCACGTCTGATGAAATAATATTCAGCGTGCACGTTCAGAGTGATTGTATTTGTTGCTGTTGCCGTGTGTTAAAAAGCCTCCGCTGCTCCACATTGGGTCCCGGCTTTTGAAACTAAGTGTTTGTGTTTACGAGTGGCTTTAAAACCTCCCCTGCTGCGCCGGCGGTGTTGTTTCTTTACAGGTCCATAAGGAGTACAGTAAGTGTCTGCGTCACTCCTACTGCTGCAGCCGCACCTCCACCACCAGCTCCCACGGCTCCCTGAAGAACTCGGGCCTACGTGCCAACAACCGCTACTACAGCGGTAGCCAAGCTCGCCATGCAGCCGCCCACCGACAGGTGCGCGTGCAAGACCGAACCCACAACACGCGAACGATGGCGCACACTAAGCAGTGCACACAGAGCACTGTCAGGTTTTAAAACGGTATTGTTCTTTGAACACATTTAAAGTGGAAATCAGCCCCCGTCCCCAAACCCCCAGACTCTCTTGATACAATCTGGTTTTTTTTTTCTCTTTAGAACAATGTAAAATAGATTAAGATAATAAGATTAAATAAATAGCTTTGGAAACAAGGGACATGTCCTCGCCCCGCTGCGATATTTTAAAAGGTCTGCTATGTAAGATACGAAATAAGTTCCCCCTGATCAATACAAATGAAGCAAATGTACTTCCTTACTTAACTGACTTTTCAGCACGCAGTCAAATTGTTTTCTTTCGCCAATGAAACACACCAGTGTCACAATACATGTTGTTCTCGGCGACGGAGCAGAATTAAAGTGCGTTACATCATGAATTACGGTGATGTGATCGGTTGTTCACTTTTAAGTTTCCATCCATTACTGTCAGGGCCTGTGCTTCACACAGAACATGACTCATTATTAAAGATATCCTTTGAAGCCCATGTACTATATATAGAAACAGGCACCGTACAAGACATCCGGGAATACTGCGCATGCTGGCATAAGCGCTATGGGCACAGACACGTACTGTACACACACATCGACAGTAAGTCCTCACAATCAAACAAACAAGCTTCCCCACACTGTAATAAGACGCTTCCAAAGAACAATTGTATCCACTGCTGCAATCATGTCTTACACATCTCCAGTTTATTAGCCCCCCTCGCGATAACACGACATGGCCGCGTGCCTCTTTACCCAACGCCTCTATATCTCTTTGTTTGCCTATTGTTCTTTGCGGATTAGAGCGAGCCCCGCAGTTTTGATTGCAGCAGCCCCACAGAGTTACAAAGTCTACCCGTCGCGTTTCTATATTTAACTTGTTTGTCTGTTTTTGCTGCCACTCACCGAAGCTCTGCTCCTTCTTCCAGAGTCGGATCCGCAGGATGTGGAACGACACGGTTCGAAAGCAGACGGAGTCGTCTTTCATGGCGGGCGATATCAATAGCACCCCGACACTCAACCGCGGTGAGGCCTCCCTTCGATCACTGCTCTGCTTCCCCCTCTGTTAGGTCGCAAAAAAACCAGAGATACAGACGTATTTGAACAGAGGACACATTGGAGCACGAGTGGACCAGCCCAGGACGAGCACTGTTATTCAGTGTTTTAAATGTGCACACGTGTGTGTATACACGATGATGAAATATATATGTTCCCATGACGGGTGTATTAGGGTCAACTCGTGATTCAGATCGCCGTGCAGCAAATAGCAGTTAGCAGCAGTAATGGCTTGAATTGAATAACATATGGTTGAAGGCTGGCTGGTGGGCTTTCAGTTTGTGGCCCTTATACACGCTATGGAGCTCAAACACTCTGTAAATATGTGTGTGGGTGGGTCATAATATACTCCTGTTATTGTAATTCTTATAATATATATTTTTGTTGTATTTAAAGTCATTAACACTAATCTATCTTAAAGAAAGGGGGAGTGTCTCCACCTGGCCACGTCGTAGATCACGCCCACAACAGGGTATCGATCTTTTTCAACCCAGAACTGTTTTTCAGTCAGTTGCAATGAAATTAAAAGACGAGTCATCCGTCTTAGCTTCTTCATTTGTTGATTTAGTTTTTTGGGGGATTTCCAGTTTTTGTTGATATCGTTGCTCGCTACAGCTTCGTGGATGACGTAAGAAGACAATGTTTAACTTTAGCCCACTATTTGAGGTGATTTGTGTTTTCCTCCGGTCTTTCCAGTGATGCAATTGTGACGTCGGCTGTAAAAAAGGGTACATAGAATTGCATGTGTTGTGATACATCATCCTAGAAAAAATATTGTTATAGCTGCAAGTTAACCCGAGATTGCCAGCCCTAGTTTGAACTCTGTCCTCGCAGCATTTTTTTTATAGTGTCACGGGATCAATTGCATCCATTTCTTCTTCGCCTGAATGCAATGACGCATGCCCTCCCCACTGAACTCCCCCCGCAGCACATGAAATAGCGCACTAGCAATTATTTTAAGAAGTGAAAAATGTGTATGCAGTCACCGATTGTCTCGGCCTCAGCGACTGGTGGCGTCACCGCTGCAGTCATCAGTAACACGGAGACGATCCAGGTTGGCTCGGGTTCCCGGAGCGTGGAGGTGGGGGTGTTGATGATGGCAACAGAGGCAGTCGCTAAATCAGCCGTCACTCTCTATGCTAATTTCATCCATTTTGTTTTTAATGAACTGATTAGCGTGTGAATGAACAGGGGGTAATTATTCTAATCGGGGAGAGTGACAGTAGCAAGGCCGGGTTTGAGGGAGAGGGGGCTCTGAGTGAGCTGCATGGATGAGGGGGTGTACGTATCTATCTGTGTGTGCGTGTGTGTGTGTGTGTGTGTGTGTGTGTGTGTGTGTGTGTGTGGTCGGGCGGGTCAGTTTCCGGAGCTTTTCGTCACGACAGAGCAATCACCAGGGCTGTTGAGGCACACAATGTGCATCCTTTCATGTTGTGCTGTCAAACACAAACAACTGTGCGGTGAAGCCTTTATTTTGTTGTGCTTCTGAGAAAAGTTTGTCAGTTGGCAGAAAGTTAAAGACGAAGGGAGGGAGGCAGGGAGGGAGGGAGGGAGGGAGGGAGAAGAGAAGAGAAGAGAAGCGAGAGACAGAGAGAGGCGCCATCGTGGAGGAGGAATTAAAGAGGCCAAATCTGGAGGAGAGACGCTGCGTCGTTATAACTGGCATCTCTCTTTGATTTCTCCACTTCACTTCTTTATGATCCACAATCTCTTCCTGAGAATAGTAATGTGTCCAGAACACGGCATGAAGAACACACACACACACACACACACACACACACACACACGCACACCTGCCCTACTTTCTCTCCCCACTTAAAGCTAGTTCCTTTAATTTTCTACAGGATATTCCTGTGAGGTACGCGCAGGGAGCTAATCCCAACTAATTTGGTGTTGTTTGTAAAAAAATCCTGGCACGAGGAACTGAGGAAATGTGGTTTAGATGAGACACAGCCAAAACGAGCCAGAGAATAGAGGGAGATGGGGTTTGTGTGGCATGCCAGAAAGATGGACAGCGGAAGTGTAGGAGGAGGGGAAATGGCAAATAAATAGCTGTGTGAGTGCATATTATATTTTATTTTTTGAATTCCCTGCTCCCTTGCTGCGTGATGAACGGTAGGCGCGAGACCTGAAGGTTGCACTTTGCCCGGGACGACTCTCCGTCATGCTGTCCTATTTTTAATTTCATGGCATTTCTGTTGGAGTTGCCTGCGGCTGGAGCCATACATGGGCATTATACAACATTCCGTGTGTGCCATTTCCTTGAATTATATTTGTCTTGTAGTGGCATTCACATTGCACTGGGAAATTAACTGTGTTTCAATGGCTGCACCCCTAGACTGCATAATGGCGTGCATTACTGTTCTACCCCATCTCACTACATTGTCAGGAGCCAAAAAGGAAAAAAACAAATAATGGCAATGCTGCAAACGGCACCTTTCCCCCTGCAATTGTATTTTTACTCAAAGGTTACAATCAGCAGTCATAAACATTGAGGAGAAACACTGTGAAATGCATTACTCCATAAAGCACAGGCATAACAAAAAAAATGACCCCATATGAATAAACAGTAAATATTTTTTTTTTATGATTCCAGATGTTATTGCCTAGTCTGGAAACGTGAGGTTCGGAGCGTTACACCTATTGTGTGCGTTGTGTTTCTGCTTGTGATTGCTTTGCTTACATTTGAGACAAAAAAAAACAAGAGCCTGTTTACGACTGTTTATTCTTTAAATGTTTTTGTCTTGCAGCGACCATGGGCAACCACCTTTTGACGAACCCGGTGTTACAGACTCGCACTGGCACCTCTCCCTACAACACTCTGCTGGCTGAGAGCTTCACACCACCCTCCCCTGGTGTCTTCAACTCTACCGGTTAGCTCCGAAACACTCCAGTGTGTGTGTGTGTGTGTGTGTGTGTGTGTGTGTGTGTGTGTGTGCGGAGGAATCTCTGCAGTGAACAAATCAGCGTGGCATATCATCAGGCTACAATAGACATAGATACATGAAATATAGGTCATAATATTAGTTAGCCAGACACACAACAAAGAGAGAGCGCTCGGTGTCACCGGTCGAAAACGTACTCATTCACTCCAACAAAATGCACAATAGCACACCCACACACAATGAGCATCTGGCGGGATGAAGAACAAAAGAGAGAAATCTTGATGGAGCGCATCATCAGAAACAGCTTATTCTACCAACCAAATGTGGAAAAACGCCCACCAGGGAAAAGAAAACCAGAGAGAAATATATAGTGTTGGCGCACCGGTAGAAAAGAGCTAAATGCTCAATAGTGGTGGCGGCGCACCGGTAGCCTCACATCACAAGGCTAGACATACACAAGGCCAAGAAAAGGTTGACCAAAATAAAGAAATAATTTACGGTAACGAATGTCTTATGCCTCTACTGGAGATGTCGGATGGGGTTTTTACCTTAAACGAATGGGGAAATAATAATAATTTTTGTGTGAGTAAGAAATTGCTGGTGCTGTTAGATAGCTGTTACAGACCACAGATGTGGCGATATTAAGACCCGCTCCAAACGCTTTGTGGCCTCGGGTTGACGGTCGCCTGCCGATCATCGTCCGTCAAAAAGGTCAAAAAGGTCAAAAAGGTAAGCAGCTGTACAGGTGCATTACCTGGACTGTTTGTGGACAGCATCATCCCACCAAATCAGACTTTAATCTAATCAGATTGAAGGATTTTGCACATGTGGACGGGTGTGTTGTCACCAAGTTTAGCAGACGTCTCTGCTTTCAACTATGCTAACCAAGCATATCAAGCTCCTTCAGATGGACAAACGCGTCTTCCATTTGTACAGCGATGCTGTCAAGAGCATATTGTTTCCCACTCCTATTTATCTTTTGTTTTTCTCTGACAACACACGCAACCCTCAACAATATTTCCTCGATTGCAGAGCTTTTGCTCTCGTCGTTTCCTCCAAAAGCCTCACACTTGCTCGGCGAGGTAACCTTTGCATTGCGCGTGCTGGTGTGGAGCCTGCGTTGCTCATCCAGGGCCGTGTCAACGCGACTTTTGCTGAGGGTTGTCATGGCGATCTGAGAGCCGACATGGGCCGCGGCTTTGTCCTGCAACAGGAGAGCTGTTCAAGTCCCAGTAGTCCCATGTTATCTCCACGCTGTCGCTACCGGAGGAGGAGAGCACGCATGGTAAACAAAAAGCCAGGAGAGCCTTCTTTCCATTCTCTGGTTGAAAAGTTTCAATTTCAAAAGGCCAGTTGTCGGTTTACCATCAGGGATCTTTGCGAGTAAGAAATACCCACGCTGACCGAAGCCGATAAGCTATCCACGCCAAATGGATACAATTCATAAAATGATGAATCATGAATATAAATTAATGATCAATAAATACTACAGCCCATCATGTAATCTCAGCATTTTGTTTTAGCTTATGTCATATAGCTTTTAGCCTGTGTGTGTGTGTGCGCGCACGCGTGCGTGCACGTGAGTGTGTGTGTGTGTGTGTGCGTGTGCCAGAGTCTGTTGTTTTTTTTCAGACTTTGTAGCTGTCAGACAGATTCACGAGGCTGAGCAGCACCGAGCCAAACAGCGCTTACAGCCTAAACAGCCATCTGGTCAGATCTCAAATCTTCATGAGAACAGCCACAAATTGATTTAGAAGTTTAGCTACAGCTGTGACTGCCAGAAATCTTCAGGAGAGTTTTTTCCTGTTCCCAGGCAGAACAAAAAAAGTAGTTTAAATTATGACGGGGCTGTAGAAAAGGACCAGGCAGCTGGGGCGGTCCATCAAGGTGCAGGTAACTCAGGTGTGTGTGTGTGTGTGTGTGTTTGAATACTTACCCTAAACCCTTCTTTGGATGCATAAAACTGCTTAATGTTCTGGTAATTGCTTCACTCCAGCACTAATATTTACTCGGTAAGGCAGAACTGTGACTGTGTGGCTGCTTGCAGGCTGAGAGTGCACCCGCAGTGTATCAGGCCTCGTGTCGGAGGACTGAAATTTAAGGAGGCGTTTCTGTTAAATATTTTAAAACCTCTCTGCACAATACGTCAAGCCTGATGGCCACGGGCTTGGCAGCCAAGACATTTTTAGAAGAGAGTGGGAGAGGAAGTAAGGAGAGCACTTCATTAGAATGTTTAATTACCGACACCACCGCCGAAGAACGTTGATTAAAGTCATACTACACATATAAAAAAAAAGGAAGAAGAAAAATGCTTTTGAGGCTGTGGTTTTTTTGCTTTGCTGTGTGATCGTAATTTGAGAGAAAAAGCACAACATATGTGGTGTGTTGAAAGAAAGTCGTAAAATAAACATAACTGCTACTGTACAAGGTTTTTGTATGAATTATGTATTTCTCCCAAGTATCACCACTGACAGTGGTAAATAAATATCCAGAGCATTTTCTTTGGCTTAGATGTAAATGTTGGAGGAATACGGTGTCAAACAAACAGATCCAAGTTTTGCATAAATCAGAGTTAATGTGCATTTCTGCGATTTGGAGGGTTTGATATCGAGTTTGAGAGAGAGAGAAAAGAAAAGGGGTCGATGGACAAGGATATTTTTTATTCCGTTAATGGTTCCCTTTTGTAATGTCTTAATAATGAATTAATCAACTTAATGTTACACCATTAAAGAACACTTACTGACTAGTGTCTTTCATTTTATTCACTTCACATGACTTTCTCTGGGACACATAGGAACCTTCCGTGATCCAAGTAAGTTTAATTCACCCCAGTTCACGTAATTTCACTATCTGATATGTATTCCTCTGTTCTTACCAACACTTTAATCTTGTCTGTATCATAATAATGCCAAAAACCTCTGTCTCCTGTCTCTCTTCTATGTGTGTTTGGGTCCAGAGAGCACGTTATCAAAGGCCCGCGACCCCTGTGGGATGGAAACCCTGCCCTTGAATGGTAACTTCAATAACAGCTACTCCCTGCGCAGTGGCCCAGGGGGTGTGGGCGGGGGCAGCTGTGACTTCCTTGGTGGTGGGGGCGGAGACAGTCCCCCGCCCCTCCTCAATCCCCGCGGCTCGGAGGCACTGGGAGGCGGCGGCATCCGACGAAACCTCTCTGATGCCGCTGCCTTCGAAAAAATGATCATCTCTGAGCTTGTGCACAACAACCTAAGAGGTGGCGTTGGAGGAGGAGGAGGAGGAGGAGGAGGAGGAGGAGGAGGAGCAGGAGGCGACGTAGGGGACAGGGTGTGTGGCAGCCTGGCCAGGGGACGTCCTCACGGTGGGGTTGGTCGGGGGACCACCGGGGCCGGGCCAGAGCTGTCTATGAGCATGGATGAAGACGAGGACTTTCTGAGAGAGGGGCGGCAGCGCACCCCGCAGGATGTGGAGCTGCTTTATAAAGCTCTGGAGGAGCCCCTGTTGTTGCAGCGAGCCCAGTCGGTCCTCTACCAAAGCGATCCGGAAGAGTCAGAGAGCTACACGGCCGACCTCACCGAAAGCCTCGGCCACAGCGGCCAGAGTGCTAGTGGGCAGGCGGGCAACAGAGCGCCAGACTCCCCTGCCCGTGACTCCCTGTACACCAGCATCACCAACCTGCGAGACTCACCTTACCCCGACAGCAGTCCTGAGCCCCTGGAGGTGGTCCCCCGTTCAGCCCAGCCCCCGGAGGAGCTGTACTACAGCTCAGGGAGGCCCGCCCTGGGCTCCCGTGGGGCCCCCATGCAGACCTTCTACCAGGCGCCACCCCGGAGACCAAGTGGGGAGGGACACCAGGCCCAGGAGCCTGCCCACAATGAGGGAGACGGACAGATGCAGCTGGTCACCAGCCTGTGACTGGAGCCTGGAGGAGGAACTTGGAGACTAATGTGATGGCGAAAGCCGCCCTCCCAGCCCGCCTCGTTCTCGTGTCTCTCCACTTTCGGCTTGTTTGGTTGCCTTTCTTTCTCTTGACTTTTATTTAGCTAACAGATGAGCAGAGTGACCTTCATGGGGAGTCGTGGCTGACTCTGCAGAATCAGCCTTTATCTTGAACCCTCCCTCGTCTTAAGGAGATGAGTGATGGGTGTCTCTCCAACCCCAGTTATCCCCAGTTCCTTTGGTACCCTAAGGCCAAGTCCAGCACTCTGAATGTACCGATCCACCCCCTTTACCTTCAGATAGTTAAAAACTTTAAAAAACTTAGTGAAAGTTTTTTGGTATGTAATTTCTCTTCAGACCTGGTTCCTGAGATGGGAATATCATGTTATATTTACTCTCATTTCCCTTTCTTACATCCATATAGGTCTTTTTTGATCGGAGTAGTTAGCTGTGGAGACAGGGAAAATAGTACACTATTATAACCTAAAAAAATGTCTCACCGAAAGCTCCTCATTGTTGCCAAAAATATCTTTTATTGAGCCAGAACAGAAACTAGAGCATTCACAAGGCAAACACACACACACACCTACACACACACACACACACACACATACAATCATCCAGAAGTGCTCATTACCGAACATCAAAAGTGAAAACAGTACTCCATCTAAGTAAAAGGGAACAAGAGCCTTTGTTCCAAGCAGGCAGTGGGAGCAGATTCAGAGTAGTTGCCTTCATATTTTCTCTTGCTGTGAATCGGCGACAATGTACAGAAGTGGAGTAGAGAGGCGGAGACGGAGACCGAAGAGCCGCTTGCACCTGCATCCACGAGGCCGGCCAATCATCACCTCCACTGTTCTCTCTGGTTGTTTGCTTCAGGCATTTGAAAAAGTTAAATGACTGCCTTGCTTTTGTTTTTTGAAGAGAGTATTCAATGTGTTGACTTTGGGTCCGCATCCTTTGGTGGGGGGGTGGCTGCAAGAGTGGACTGGTGTCGCCCTCCCCCCCACCCGCCCCCTCCCTTCCCCTGTACTTTGCTGTTAGAGCCTAGCCAGTTGAAGTGGACTTGTTTCCTGTGTGTGGTTGTGACAAGACGAGACTGTAAACACCGCAAACTCACTGGTCGACCAATCGGTATAGCCGTGTACATAGGAGCCACACGTGAATCTACTTTATTCCTACTATGTAAATAAAGACACCAGATGATCAAAAGCAACACAAAGTAACAAATGATATGAAAAATGACTTCTTGTACTGCAAAGAAACCAACGAAAGAAAAAAATAAAATGTTTTGGAGTTTGTGAACTGAATGATGAACACTCTCTCTCTCTCTCTCTCTCTCTCTCTCTCTCTCCCCCGTCGCTTGATCTCTCGCTCTCTCGCTCTTCTGTGCCACTCAGTTAAAAAGGGGAGAAAGGCAGAGAGAGAGAGAGACAGATTATAATGTGTAGTAGATTGTATTTATACAAATGATATAACGGAAACAAAAGAAAAAATATTCCGGCACAATTTTTCTGTGATATAATCCGTTACATGTTGTTAATGTTTGACCTTTTTGACTTTCCCGGGGTGGAATTGCAGAAGGCGAGCAACGTAGATGTCGACCAAATGTCATCGTGTGCCTCACAGGCACGATGAAGCATTGTGGGTGAGCGACAGAATCCACAGAGGGATTTGGTTTGTTCTTGTATTATTTGGACCATATAACCAGATTACATACTTTTAACCACATGGGTTCTAGCATGTATAATAATGACGTTTGTTTTGCTATCAGAGAATATTGCATTTTGCTGTTTCCTAACGATAGATTCAGCATTTATCCACAGCCTAATGTGACAATTCCTCAATTTCTCGTGCGCGTGTGTCTAAGTATGAATGTGTCTGAGTGGCTGCTTGTGTGTGTCCAGTGTGTGCGAGCCGCCGTGCACACCAGACTTTTGTATGTGCGCACACTTTTGAAGATTTTTTTTCTGTGTGTGTGTGTGTGTGTTACACGACTTGAATGCTCATCAGACAAAAGGGGGATCCATCTCAGAGAGCTGCCATACTTCTCAGCCTCAAATGGAAGTTGCTCTTACCGTGGCGTTTAGGTACAAGGGGGACAGGATGAATCAGACAGCCTCGGGACGACATATGATAACCATATACCATGAAAAAGACAAGCAGGGTTGACTTATGCAAGCGATACATTTGAGAAATTATTAGCTGTCAACAGAGAGAGGCTGCTTTCATCCAGCTGTCGGACCTTTAAAGAAAAAATACTGAGAGTTTGCCTTCTTCTACGCTGTATTTATAGGTATTTGTTATGGTTTATTTATCCGTTTCTTTCAAATATGTTTTTTTTGCGAATACTAATTCACATTGATTTATTCATGGTGTTTTCAGTTCACCTGCGCTAAGTGAAAGAGTGTGGATGTGTGGACAGAAAATAGATGCTTCCACTGCAGTGTGACATTTGGATAGGGCCTGGCTGTCCCACTTCTAAGAGCACCCAAAGGACAGCTTTTCAGCTGTGGCTCCTGGGGCTGAAAGAGAGAGGGGGAGGGGGGGGGTTAAAGACAGATAAGGGAGAGGGATTACAAGGATTCTCCATCATGTATTCTTGTTATTCAAATCACTTGTGCAAGTAACATTGTACGGGGCACGGAGCTCGATGAGGCTCAGAGAGACGGCCCTAATATCACCACTTGAGCCACGGGGGGGTGGGTGTGGGGGGGGGGGATGTGTGCAATACCGCTTTGATGGTACATGACTTGGATTTGCAGCTGAACCTGGGAGCTGTCCGTGTTTACAAATGAAAAGACAATATGCACATGTATTCTGCTCTGCTGCAGTGCTGGACAATGTGAAAGGGCGGATCTCGGTGGCTGGGTGGTGGGGTGGGTGGGTGTGGGGGGGGGTCAACCGAGGACAACTGAATGTATTTTAACAAGCAGGACTGAAGATGAAACAATTCACTCCAGGGCGGAAGTGTTATTGGGAACCTCAAGACGGCCATCATCATCTTTATACCCATCATTCTCATCGGCATCATCATTAACTCCATCCCTCCCTCATTGTATTTGACATAATGTGCCGATGCTGATCTCTACTGCTCAGCCGGGATGCGCCACGGGGGAGAAACACTGTTTAGACAGGCACTCCCCCCCCCCCCCCCCCCCTTGAGAGCAGGAATATGTGCGTCACCTTGGGCCTGCTTCTCTTTCTTTTCTTTTTTTCCCCTTCTCTTTTTTCCTCGCTCTCCCCCGCATCTCATCCGCATTTTAATATCAATCTCGGTGGACTCCATTAGCGCAGCACTTCTTTGAGAGTGTTAATTTGTTTTGTCAAAAGCTTTGTTTATCCCAGATTAATACCTCAATAAAAAAGGGGAGTGCTGTACTGTGGTAAATGATAGTGATTATAGAAGGTCTGCAGCCCATGCTGTTGGACGGAGGCTGACACAACGGGAGTTCCTCTGCCATTCAAAGCCCTTACAAACCAGTGATTAGAATAATAACACAGTAGGTACTTATTTACTGCAGTGAACTCGCCCTCGCTCTTTTTTTCTCCTTTCTTTTCTCCGTCTCAGCCGGACAAAACTCCTCTCTTCCATACCGGTAGCAAGCCTGTCATGCATGTGCTCCAGTGGTCGGGTGGTGAAGTTGTTTAAAAGGTGGGACGCCCGACCTTTGACACTGTGCTGTCTCACCCCTGCTGCTTAGTGTCAGTGGAGAGTGAGCTGTGGCATTGTTCAGTCTATCATTAGACAGCGGAGGTCCCAGCAGGCTTTTTCCATTTACTCACAGTTGACCCCTCCACACAAAGACGTTTTTATTTTATTTATTTATTTTTTTTACCAATGATTTGTCTGGCCCATATTACACCAGGAGGTTGGCGTGTGAGTTCAACTGTGCAGCAGAGGAGGTCATTATGTCTGCAAAGACCGGACCGAGAGGAGACAACATCAGCAGAGATCTCACAAATTCATAGCCATAGGCAGTTATAGAGAGAGAGAAGATGGCGGGTTTGCAGGAGATAAGGAGATTGATGTGCTGCCTTGTTTCAGACGGCTTCTTTCTGTCGGTGGTTTGCAGTCCACAGGTCATCACTTTATTGTCTGAATTGATCGAGCTGGCATGTCAGATCTCAACTGTCTGTAGAGGAAGAACGGTGGCGCGAGTGTTTGTTCGGTCCAATGGATGCTTCCTTAAAGAAATGTGAAAATTAATCCACTGCCGCAGCAGCCTGAGTAAAGCAAGATTTTTAGAGACAAATGCAGATTTTACTATACAGATTTTTAAAAGGCAAATGTAAACAATGATAAAGTAGTACTATTTTGTTATTGGTCTGTTGTTACGTGTCCACATGACTCTTATAGACACTTATAAAGTTGTTTTAAGAATATCTAGGGGTATGGCATAAACCCAGTGATGGAGGATTGTGCTTTTTTTCTCTTTCGTGTTGATTATGTGTCCGTGGTGCTGTGCCAGCAAATTCAGGCCATCTTTGATGCACAGGGTGGGACCAACATCAGAGGGGCTTCTGTGTAGGATGGGCGTCTCTTAAACCTGTGAGGCACACTCTACATAGAGACCCCAAGGTCCAAAACCAAAACAAACATATCTTTTAGTATCATATAGTGTCAGGATAGGTAGTTTTATACACTGACTTGGAGAAAGACATGCGTCAGCTGCTTTCTCGTTAACGTATATATATATATATATATATATATATATATATATATATATATATATATATACACATACAGCAGGATGAATCCGTAGGCATGTTTTTACTTTTCTATTTCTTCCTTTTCCTCCGCCGAGTGCACCGTCTCTGAGAGCGTGGAGGAGCAGAACTGTGCCTGCATGTGCCTGTCCTCGGCTGTATTGATCTCCATCCCATGATCGTCCAATGGCGACAGGCCAGGAAATGCTGCCTGAGACGATCTGTGTCCATCATCAGAGGTAGAATAGCTGGCTGTAGCAGGTGTGAGTGGGGTATTCTGAGTCTCAGCTAAGGGCTGTATTAATTAGCTCAGTACAGTAGAACCTGGACAGTATTGTAACATCCCTGAAATAGTGGTTTTACATAACAGGCTGTAGGCTTTGGTAGAAAAGACGAGTGCTAATATCGTGTCATGTCGGGTTCTATACATCTAGCACCATTTCCAGAGCTTTCTGTGACTTTTCTATACAAATACATAATTGATCATGTACCACTGAGACATTTGTAAACTGAGGTTAATACAACACCTCGATTCTGTTTCTGTTTTTCTTTAAAGAATAATGTTAATTGGTTCTTTTTGTTTTATTTTCTCACGATTGTTGCTTCGACAGCTGTCTGGGCCAAAGGGGATGATTTTTTTTTTGTTGTTGTTGTGAGTGTTTGCGTCATCGCAGGTCATAGCGACCTTGTATCAGCACATATTAATAAAAAACTATTGAAAATATACACTGTTTATGCGTCAGGGTTTCTCTGGGAACATCTTAAACGGCTCAATTGTTGTTGTTGTTGTTGTTGTTGTTGTTGTCGTCGTGTGTGGTTGTACGCCTAAGTGCAGCACAATTGATTGTGTGCTTCCGCATGTGCCCCATGTGATAAAAGCACACAGAAATGATTTCAAAATGAATCTTTCCCGGCGCCACATGCATATGCCATCGACATACCGACCTCATGATTCAAACTGGAAACGAACAGCCATCTTTTAGCACTAATACAGTGCCGATGTTTTATTCATGGTCCGTGCTGCAGGATACGTCAGCATTGTGCTGCTCGTCGCTGTACCACGGGAGGCCAGGGGACTGAAGCCAAGTCTCTTCCTGCGTCGGCTCCCCTTTGAACCACACACCGTTTGCATATGCAGATTGTGACCTGGGCGGTTTAGATGATGAGTATGCCAAATACTGGTATGTGTGGCCAAAAAGAATACGACGCACAGTGATCAGAGAGGCGCAGAGGGAAAAAAAAGCAAGATGCCAGTTTAGGGAGACAAAACCCAACAACACGGGGATTAGTAATAGGGAAGGACGAGGGGACGGGTCCCATACTAATCTGGAGAAAGCAAAAAGTTTAGTTTCTCCCTGACTCAGTATTATCGTGACCAACTGCAGGGGGATGCCTTCGACCTTCTCACACGTGCTGTATGTACAAGCGGAACCTGTGGGCCTACTCGCTCAGCTGGATTCCTCTTTACAAAGCATCAGTCAAGGTTAATTAATCATACAGCGTGGCGTGATTCCCCCGATGTAATCTTTTAATAACTGCCGTGCGAGTACAGCTTACTGACTTGTGAATGCAGCCCCCGTTTGTGTGCAGCTGTCCGTTAAGCCACAGCAGCACACTACTGTAGGCGACCTTTAGCACACTCCAGAGGAATCATAAACATTGTGATCAACGAGAGATCAGTTAGGGATAAGACAACTAAGTGTCTGGGTTATTGCAGCCCATCTCGCTTCCCTAAAGCCTTCTTAGGGCCGAAGTGGTGTGATCAGTGTTCAGCGCCCACTGAGTTTGGTTTCCTTGACTGCTCATGATAACCTGTTCGCAGCCGAGTGTGTTTGCTAACTAAGTAGCCAATATTTAATTATTATGTGCATCAGAGCGTACAGGAATCATCCATAATTACAGCCTCTATCCTTCTTTTTCTCCACCCATGTCACACGCGGGATGAGCCAATCCGCCCAGCCCCTTCCTCGCTCACGACCCCTCAGTGAAACTCCCTGAGAGGGGGAGGCTGTGAGGCTTTGACCATTCAATCACCCTCTTTCCACTGGTACAGTACCGCTTTCACACACAGACGCGCCAAAACACGAGCGACAACCACCCCCGACTCACTCTCCTCTGGGTACTCAGTCCACCAGAGAGGTAAAAAGGGGGCTTTTTCAAGGTCATTGCACATTTGGGAAAAGCTTAAAATAGAATAAGACATTGCATATCAACAACTCTCAGCAGATCACAAGAGATAGAGAGAAGGGGAGTATTACATTCACTGTAATTAAACCATCCATCAAGCCACAACACCTCTTTAAAATACTGTAACATAGGTTTCTAACACTTTAACTACCAAGTGATGTTTAATGTAATTACCATTTCTTTATTGGTTTATTAATTAATCAGAGCCCTATACTAGAAAATCAAATGAAACATACACTGATCGCGTAAATCATCACTCAATAATCAACTAACAACAAATTACAACCATAAGGAGGCCTTCATTTATTGAAACAAAAGGCTTTTAGCCCCACCCATAGTGTTTGACATATGAATACAGTATCTACAATATTTGGCTTGTAGGTGACAGTAAAATTATCAGGAATAAATACCCATGTAATTGCATTTGCGTCATTCAACAATAGTAATAAGAGGCGTAATTAAGTTGTTTTGTACCTGAGTGGTGCAGGACTCATGACTATTGACTGCCCCCTAGTGGTAATAGGTTGATACTCCAGCTGCGTTTGCCCTCAGTTGTTCAATTGATTAGAAACCAAGGTAAAAAAAAATGACCAGGCAGTGAAATCCAAGATGGATTTAAACAATTTAATTCAAAAACATAATTCATCATACTGTATTCATTAATATCATTATTTCCATACACATTGATCAACTCAAAAGCAAAAGCAATGCAACTAAAAGACATAACCAAGAAAAGAAAAAAAATACAGAATCACGATAAGAGCTCTGAATTCACAAATACAGAGTATAAAAAAAAGAAGAAAAAAAGGTGTTGTGATTCATACTGCATGCTTTGCATTTATTATGTCATTAAGAGCATATGATATAATTTCTCTCTCTCTCTCTCTGTATATATATATATATATATATATATATATATATATGTTTAGTTCATAAATATGTATTCATACTATACATTATACCTGTTATACAAGTATATTAATATACATATCTGTATGTGGTGCATTAGCTGACATGGTCCACCCCTCCTTTGGTCAAGTACTTTATATTCTCAGTAACACTTGAGTTTTTGCTGTTGTTGTTGTTGTTGCTATTAATGTATATTTAAAAACAATGACCCAAATGAATATGTTATCCAATCCGTCTGATTGACTGATCACATGCCGATGAATAGGCTGAAAGCAACACGTTAGACAACACCGATTTCCACCGTGGTTGTCTAATTTTTCCTGAAGAAAAACGTGCGGCATCAGAATGATTTCAATGTGTCGCGATCACTTTGGCACATGTAGAGAATATATCGCCTGATATTGTGAGAAAAAAAAGAGAGCACGCTCATCAAGAGCGAAATTATTATTTAGATAAAAGCTTGATCCCAAAGGAGCTGCCAGTAAATGCACCACATGTGAGAATACTTTGGTTATTATTATTGTTATTAATATCATGTATTTATTCTTTATATATATCTATTTTATAAATCAATATTCATGTATACTGCAGTGTTCATGTCGGGCGTTGACTCCACGTCAGTTTCCTGTGCAGCAAAACAAAACAATTGCCAAATCAAAGAAATAATAAAAACAGCATTTTCACAGAAAGTACATTATGAAGCCTAGAGAAAGCCTCCCACTTACCGGTACCGCCGAGGGCCTGCTGACCCGGTCTGCGTCAAAGCCGCGCTTGTCCACCAAAGCTACGGCTTTCCCTGTCATGTCAACACCTCGGTTGGCAGCTCTGGAGACAGAAACAACAAGGAATGGAGACGTGAGCCTTCTGCAGAAAAACAGCAACGCTTGGTTATTGCTCGCTCTCCATGCAGACGTCAGACGGGTTCTGAAGTCAGACTTTGGTGTGGAGGTAGGGGAGCAGTTCGTAGAAGCTACTCCCTGACAGCTGTCCAAACAACAGCCAAAAAGGAAACGAGGTATGAAGGAAGACTGGAAATTGGAACGCGACAGTGAAAGAGGAAGTCTCACCGCTGATGATCCGACAGCAGCGGTTGGCCTTGAGGATCTTCAGGATCTTCGGGATCTTCGGGATCTTCAGGATCTTCAGGACATTCGGGATCTTCAGGATCTTCAGGACCTTTGGGACCTTCGGGACCTTCGGGACCTTCGGGACCTTCGGGACCTTCGGGACCTTCGGGACCTTCGGGACCACGATCACCAGCAGTCCATCCACTGTGCATCGCCCCGATCCTGGAGAAGAATTCCCAGCTGTTATCACTTCACAGATGTACAACATCAGGATGAGTGCTGCAGCTCATTGTGTCTTTTTTTTCACTACCTATGTGCATTTTTGTACCTGGGACAATTGGATTTGACATCAATCAATGGCAAATCAAATTGTCCAAGGTACAAAAAAATAAATTTAAAAAAACAATCTGATTTGGCATCCATCTATGGAGCTGCACCGTCGCCTCACAGCAAGAGAGTGGGTTCCCTCTGGACTCTCCGGCTTCCTCCCACAGTCCAAAGACATGCAGCTCAGGTTAATTGATTACTCTAAACTGGCCGTGTGTGTGTGGACGTGAGCGTGACAGTTGTGTGTTTATAGGTCAGCCCTGCTCTCTAGTCTGGTGACCGGCCCAGGATGCACTCTGCCTTCGGCCAACGTCAGCTGGGATCGGCTCCAGCTGACGTTGGCCCCAAGGATGAAAACATTAGGAAATAATAGTTTAGCATATTTTCTACATTTTTATTTTATATTTGTCATCATTTTGCAGACATCCCAAACAGAAGTTACCATGACTTGTTAGTTGCTGTAAAGATACAATTATTAATACATACTTTATATTGAAGAAGAGATTTACCTCTCAGGACAAACACACTTACAAATGTGATTGAAAAAGGTAAAATAATAATAATAAATCTCTAACTCTATATTATATTATAATTAGCAGAATACCGACTTACCCATCAATGGCTTTCCTGTTGTTGTCATTCACTCCTCCTGGATCATCCCTCAAGCTCCCGAGGCAGACAAATACAATAGTTGTTAAATAAGTGTGTTAATGCACAATTATTAATAATAAAAACATACTGCCAATAATTAACACACTCCATCCAGCACTTACCTATTCACGGCTCGAATATCCGAGGCCCCGTTACCATCAGAGATCATCACGACTCCACTGCAAAACAAAATACTGGATAAGAAAGGCTCTGAATCTCCTCTGATAAATCTCATACCTGCTCCAGTTAAAGGGGACACGTCACCTAAATGTTATAATATGAACACAAAGGAAGACGAGCTACAGGCACGAGCAAAAGGAAACAGCTTTCATTCTCACCTTTCAGGCAACTGGATTCCCTGTTTTCTGGAGTTGCGCTCCAGACTAAAGGACTGAGGAGCCTGGGCATCAGCCGTGGCATCGATGCTATGGAGGCAAAGGCAGCTTTGAGCAGATTACAGTCCAGACTTCCTATTGTATGAAACACTACAAACATGTTTGTATTTTTAACGTGGCGGCCTGACCTGTGAACGTGCACACTTTCAAGTGTGTTTCCCTGCTCGCTTCCACCACTTCCACCACTTCCACCACTTCCACCTGGATCTGTGGCACATGTTTCGCTCAGCCTACGATGAAAAAGAAAGGATGAGGACGTCTCCAACTCCACTGAAAGTAGCTCCTGAACGTTAGCTCACCTGATATCGCCGTTGTTTTGTGTCGTGTCAAAATCATCTTTTCTAAGACAAGAGCAACGTAGCATGTGTAGATACCAGGCGACTCCCGGTGCAACGTGGTACTTCCTACCACAGGAAACACAACAAGCATTTCTGAATCCGATACTATGTAGGTGAATGAGAATATGACATTGACAGTCGATTCCAATTGCAAATGGGATTTGACTCACCTTTTACAACAATAACAAAGCGCCCCAATAACCAAAATCAAATTACCGGCCCCACCGACTGGAGGACAGATGAAATGCAAACAAGTTAACAGCAACAATAAAAACATTGGGAGGCCCTCGAATAAGAACAATGTCACTCAGAATAAACTTCCACTCACTGATGAGGTTCTGTGGTGTTGGTGGCTGAAAGGGATCTGGGTTGGGCATCCCTGTTAGGCAAAGAGGACGGATATATAACGGGCATATGTGTCATATGATCAGCAATGTAAGATTCAAAAGGTAAATCAGTCATTTACAACATCTTATTGCCTCACCTGTAACTTTATAATCCAAACACGCCTCGTTTACAGATGTCTCTGTCTGAAAAGCAAAATCAAAGTCCGTATTGTGAGAGTGTAGAGTTTGTATTTCACAGGTGCATATGTATGCCTTTTATGGTTTCAATTCATAGAATTACATATCACAGTAGAGGGAGACTCACGAGATGAATTATGCATTTTATTTTCAGGTCTTGACAGTTTCTTGTAACGACTGAATCGTTGTCAATGATTATGTCTTCATCCAAAGTCTTCAAATTGCCAGATATAGACAATATGGCAAGCAGGGTCTGTTGGGGAGAGAGAAGCTGTGATTAACATGGAGTTATTGGCAACCTCAAACCGTCTCTTACTTTCATCAAACGCACATATTATCGCACCATAAAACCTTTTTTAAAAAAACAAATTATAAACTATACCACAGAGTGTAAAAGTAAATGAAAATACCCCATTAATGAACACTTCGATCTCGCTGTTTTCAGGACACTGATGGACGAACGTGAATCTCTCAGCAGCTTTAATGTCGTTGCAGGAGGTGTTTTTCTGAGGGCATTCTGTGAGACAATACAGGTGTACAGCGCATCATTAACACACTTGTGGCTCTCCATACACACCCTGAAATAGCAACGTGGGACGACATAACCTGAAACACGGCTAAAAGTTACAGGAAGTAAAGAATGTCCTGAAAAACTGAAATTAATTGAGAGAAAGACATATCGACAGTGCTCCGTATCTTACCTGATGATTTGTCGATACAGAAAACCAAAACCACGAAGGTTAGAGCAGTAGTAAGGGTCATTTTGTCGAAGGAATGGAGAGAACCGTCGACAATGTGGACTGATTTTCTAATGAGGAAGTTAAGCATTGAAACAGGAAGTGCATCAGAAAAGAAAGTGAACTCACCGACATTCACCTGCGTCACTCAGTTGTTAAATTCAAGATATCTGGGACACTGACAGGATGTATATAAATGAATTACTTAAGTGTTCTAACCTTTAGGTTTTGTTGATTTGAACGTATATAATTATAGTGTATTATAAATGTGGCAACATTGAGGATTTGTAGTTTTGCAACCCAACACAAGGGGAGGCCCTTGTCCTACAGGTCAGAGACACGCATTGAACGGACTGCGAGTCATTCATGAGCATATCCTGCCCGCACAGTACGGATTCTATATCAGGTGGATGCATTTGTACCGGTCCATGTTCACTTTTGTGTTGCGCGTATTATTTTATCTTTTGGAGATGGGTCGGTGACCCACAGGATGGCAGTCCTACTGACATATTTTAACCATGAGACACACACACACACACACAGACACACGCACACACTGTGCAAGGATAAAGCAGAAGCCGCCATGCTACAGCACGCTTCATTTACTCTGCATCTTCCCTGGTCCGCCGAGAAAACACAGACCATGGCCTGTGTCACTCAATACGGGGGCCCCTCTCTATCGCTGCAACTCCGTCTACTTCCTCTCCGTCCCTGCCGGCCTCTCCTTTGCCCTTCTCTGTCTCCATTACGTTGCAATAGTCAACTAGAGTAGAGAGCAAAAAAAAAAATGTACCTCCAAAAAAACACTCTCCAGTTTCCACGTTAAACATCATATTGGTTCAGATGGTGGAATTGCTATTGGAGCCAAGCAGATTTACTTAGCCAATTTGTATGACTAACCAGTTCAAGTTTGCATCATTCTCGGTCTTGGCGAGGCCCGAGGAATGACTAAAAATGACAGCCTCAAAAAAAAAAAAAAAAAAGGCCTGAATGAGAGAGCGAGTGGACTTGGTTCAGCTCCTCTGGTGGGAAGCTAAACGAAAGTGGACTTGTCTGATCTGTTTTCCATAGATATCAAGTGACAGTGGGAGGCTTGGATATCCCACCTTCCCTCTCCATAGAGCCCCTGCATAAACAGAGAGCATCAATGACGCAGGGCTGACAACGAACGCCGCGCGTCTAGTTCTGAAAAGAAGGAGTCCATTAAAGCCAGTCTAAACAGGACTTTTAGGGTAAATAATTACAATTCCTCTGCTTCTGAGTCCTCTCCCCATCCGCCTCAACTCTCTTGCCTTCTTGTTCCACTCATAAGAGCGGCGATGAGAGGTAAACAGCTCTCCCGTCTCGCTGCCACCCCCTCAATCCCTCACTCTGTCCGTGTGGATGAGGGCAGTAGGCCTACTCTGAGAGCTGGAAAGGAAGCGTTTTGGCTCTGGTATATGTCTAAGATGTGTTATATGAAAAGAGGAATGACAGGGGTGAATTAACCCCCTTAAAGCTTTTACAATCAACCATTATGAATCCCAGTTTAGAACAAAAACTGGGTGGACCATTCAGAGCGTGTGAGTTGTGGAGTCAAAGCTGAGGCAAAGCAACACCCAGAGAATCCTGAGTGGCCCTGAAACAATAGTTCTGGCTGCTCCGCCGGTACCCTGCTTGGCTTCAGTTTGCGTAGCTCCACAACGGTTTCTAAAATACACCGAGTAGAAAGTGGACCGCAACCAAAACAGCATATGCAGGCCCGGAGGGACTCCTTTAAAGAAAAAAGTATCACGTGCACGCCCAGGGATGTCGTATGTGTACAGATTGTAAAGCCCTCTGAGGCAAATTTGTAATTTGTGATATTGGGCTATACAAAATAAACTGAATTGAATTGAATTGAATACACGTACTTACTCTCATAGAGAGAAGTATGTCGACAGTTATCACATTCAGCTATTGGATAGCTCTGCGACACGTAAACATTCAATTATGCTACGTGGTTACATTGTGGCACTTACATAACAAACGCATGAACTGCTAATAAAAGTGAATTAGCAAGTCTGAAATATATGAAGTCACAGGCCCCCCCCCCTCCACACACACACACACAATAACACGTACACCCACACCCCACCTACACACATATTAAAGCCCCAACCGTAGCGGCCAACTCTCTCCCCCGTCAATTCCAAAACCACAGCTCCCCTTTACAGAGCTTGGTTAGCCTGGGCACAGCAACCTGATCCTGCTGAGAAAGTCTTATAAAAGGAAACAAATAAAACAACCCGATCAAAAAACACCTCTCGTCCACAGAGCCAAAAAACAGAAAAGATCCGGACGACCTTTTGCAAGCGGACACGGCCTGAGGACCTATCAGTGTTTGAATGTAACGGCTCGGTGGGGCTGCATCGTATACATTGTGAGCTATAACACACGCGCACACACACACACACACACACACACACAGCCACCTCAAAGCACTGCACAAGCTAATGCACTTCAGCTTGTATTCACATGCTGCCGAGGCACATGTTGTGCAATATCAGAGAGCAACTTGGACAGCCTCTATTAATCTGTTTTCCAGCTCAATCTCCTGAGAGGGATCTCTGTCAGAAAACAAACCTCTCTGTTTGAAGCACGGCCTCCAGTTAAACTTGTTCAACTTCTGCCTTTCTCTGTTCATTTCACCTCTCCTCTCTCACTCCACTTTCCTCCCCCTGACATCTCTTTGTCCCTCACTCTGCTTTTTTTTACTCTCCTTTGCCATCGTTTTCCCCCTTGCTTTCTTTCCTTTGCTCTCTTCATTTCTTTGACCCCCCCCCCCTGTGATTCGTTGCTGGCGTAGGTCTTAGCGTTTTGGCTGGGCGAACCCAGGGCGAGCGTGTCTTGTTACAGCAGTCCAGGCCCTCTGATAAAGCCCATCTTTGTGAAGGATAATCCCTCAGAAACAATCCTGATTTTTATACCGCCGGCCTCTGTTATTTCTGCAGCCTCACATGTAAAAAAAACAATGCACACGGCACACACAACAAAACATCGGCAGCATTTGTCTTGACACACAAAACAAGTACATGAACAAGCACCGGCATGCACCGCACTGAGTGGACTCATGAGAAAGTATGCAAGAAATTCACATCAAATTACTCTTTTCATTTTTGTTTTAGTGCTGCTCTCTTGGCTCTCTGTCAGCTATACAGCTATGATAACATGACGGGAGTTCCAGGGGGACGGGGATTTTTTTTTAAAAATGGGGAGTTGCTACGTTGCTGTAAAATGTCAGTTAAGTCAGTATGTGTATCATTGTCATGTTTTTGTTCAGGCAGCCATTCTGTAGCTTTTCACACTCGGCTGAGCCCTATTGTTAAATAAACAAAGCCTTGTGTTCGGTTGTGCCGCGGATCAGTGATGCGATCGGGCACTCACCTGAAAAATTGGAGAGGAGAATGCAGAAAAAGAGCAGGGGAGCATGCACGCTACAAAGAAAATGCACATGTCAACAAGCTTAAAAAACGTAATTAATACAGATGCAAAAATGGACCATTTGCACAGCAGACATTTATGACATGTAGCATGTAGACACAGCAGGAAGAAGCACAGGTGAAATAAGGCTAGGTTGTGTGGTAAGGCAGACCATACAACTGATATAATGGTGATAAAAAACATTCATTAAAAACCAAATAAACAAGTTAAGTTGCATTCATTTATCAACTTGTTTTGCAGTGTGCGAGCTTGTTCTGGAGACAGCTGTGCAGTGTCTAGACAGGTAGATACCTCTGTGGTTCCAGGTCTGAGATTGTCTCCCTGTCACTGCCATCATTCCTCATCTTCCAACAGTAGGTTTCCTTCACCGGCTTTTCCACTGCCGGCATCATCTGTCACCGCATCCAAGGGGAAGGAGAAACATAATTACAGGACAGAGGTAACCACAACTCAATCCCCTTAAAGGTTAGCACTGATAACAATGGCGGCCAGCAGCCGTGACTGTCAGACTGACATTGTTCAACACTTACACCAAATGCCTGTAAACAGAAGAAAAAAAGCTGCCGTAGTCCACCTGTTGTCCAATAGTGCCAGAAAAAAGATAATTTATTTTAAGAGATACTAGAAGACAAGTACTACAAGTAGAAAAGTTAAGCATGTGCAACAGATTTAATAACAACAATGCAATAATTACCATTGTTAAAGATAATATCAGCTACTTACTGTACTTTACATACTGCCCTTTATCTACCAATTACACATGCTCTCTTTGGCAAGTGATGTTAGCGGATCAGCATTACACACACATTACTCACTAGTTCACCTCATTCATTACTCGGAATTGCAGGAATATTGTCAGGTGTCTGTTTTTTTTGTGCATACGCTCATTAAACTATTGGTTCTAAGCTATCATCAGACCAACATGCAGACAAGTGTAGATGAAAGGATGAACACACGTATGCACACAGCAGCAGAGAGAGAGAGAGAGGCCTGCACTGTATTTAACAGTGTCCTGGGATCCAACAAGCACGTGTCATTGGCTTTCTGATGCACTGCAGTGTTGATTTTTTTAATTCTCCATGTTATGCAAACAGGTTCCTGGGGACTGTAATTAGGACCAGCACTGAAATCTGATATCACCAAACACGCTCGTAGAACACACACAGTAGCTACTGTATTATTAACTACGCACTCAAACGTACACACACATTTATAGTATGTTATACTCTCATTGACCAACAGCTTTACACTTCAGAAAAGGAGGACAACAATTATGCAAATAATTAGAAAATGTATGACAGGTGGACTCTTCCTAAAGCCCCGCCCCGTTTCGCTCTGCGCTCCAATAACAGTTGAGCCAGCTTAAAAATCGGCAGCTCCCACTGTTGCTGTTACGCTACGTCGTGTCTGTGCAAAGGTGACACGACGATGCAAGTCACGTTGCATTGGTCTCTACACATCTGCACGGACGCATTGCAATGCATAAGGGGTAACGGTTACAACGAGGAACAATATGGCCCCCGGGGCCTACAGCAACGTGGCGTCGGTGTTGGCTCCCAGACCGGTTGAGCCGCGAGGCGAAAAACCAGTGCCTCGCGCACGGCACTCCAATAATTAGTTGCTGGTGTTTGATTACATCACCCGGAAGTAACTTCTTCTTTTTTTTTTTGGCACAGCGTTATTTATATATATATATATATATATATATATATATATATATATATATATATATATATATATATAGCACGTGGAATTTCCCTGTCGCTACTTTGGTAGTAAAACCACTGACATGTTGTGACGTGCTACAGTGTAGTTTATCGAGTGTAGTTCATCATGCCTACCACCAAGAGGAAGAGCGTAAACAAACATTGCATTGCTAATACGCCTCTGTAAGCTAGGTCATGCCAAAACAATCAAGACGAGCAACAAAAGCACATGGGCGTGTTTTTATTGTTTTTCAGTACACATCACACGAGAGTCATAATGTATTTAGCATACATCCGCTATTGTTCTCACATAAACCCATATATTACCATAACGTCCACACACCATTATTTAAATTGTACACATGGCTATTCTCTCTCTCCAACAAACA
This sequence comes from Cyclopterus lumpus, assembly GCF_009769545.1. NCBI lineage: Eukaryota > Metazoa > Chordata > Actinopteri > Perciformes > Cyclopteridae > Cyclopterus > Cyclopterus lumpus. Next base: position 18,370,268 of record NC_046973.1, read on the forward strand.
CTATCATTCTTTCTCTATTCTCTGTGACAGCCCCTCCCCCCCTACACACACACACACACACACACACACACACACACACACACACACATAAACAATAAGCCAGTGTTCTCCTATTAATTACAATAAGGGTGTGCAAGGGAGAGTCTAGTGGTGTTTAAGTGACATTATAAAGGAATGTGTGAGGGAAACACATGGCTTCTTGAATAGTATACATGCAGATGTGTATACAGGTGTGTATGCTCACACGCATTTTAAAGCATAAACACAGATTAAACACACGCAAAGATGCTAAACACACAAATGAACTTAGATATTTCACGTGTGAGATCATCTCAAGAGTGCCGTGCTCAGTTGTATAAGTTGTCTAACTTTATGAGCTTCACTGGAGTACTGTGGGTTGCTCAAGTGACGAATGAGCTGTTTTCATGCATGTACTATACATGGGCTGAGTGTCACGTCACTCTTACATTAACCACTAAACTAAAAGTGTGTGTTGCGGGAAGGCTTAGCTTGTTGACCTTGGAACCATAGATTGTCCTCCCACCTCTCCGCTGCAGCTTGCACTGACATCTAACAGGTCCCAACAATTGTCTGTATTCCCATGATCTTGTTTTTGCATTCCAGTCTGCCTTCAGCAGCCTGCAGGTTATGGAATAAACATGAACACAAACACACTAGACATCTCTCATCCTGCACAATATAAACAAAGTGGTTTGGTATGTCTTGTCTAGGTTCTGGTAGATAAGCTTGTTTTATCGAAGAAGGTTATGTCAAAGTTTAACTGGCTTGTTATGGTTCTGGATCAAATATTTACCTGCAAAACCCTTTTTTGAACCTGAAAATGTATTTACCTCTGGGTTGTTTTAAAAGTGACAGAGAGCTGAAGTAAGAGCCGGATCATTGGCCTAAAACACCTAATGCTCAACAAAGAGAAGCTGCAGGTGGCTAAGGTCACTAAATCATTCAAAACTTGAATAAACACTGCACACGTTGTGGCACCACGTCTTATCAGGTAACCTTTCCCATGGGATTGGATTTTCCGTAGCACCCTGGAAAAGACCAGAATATGACCTCTAAGATGGTAAATAGTGGGATATGTTATGTCCAATTGGCTGTTTGTCATGACTGGCAATGCGAGGCGAGTAAGAAAATACCTTCAGTGAGAGGCACGGTGGCTTTTCAACAGAATATAATAAGTCTCCCAAAGAAATGTTCAGCAGACATATGAAGTATGACTGTTCTTTTTTTTAAAATGCTGACAGGAAATGAGGTTTTTTTTGAAAAGTGTGTGCTCTATAAATTGATGCTATACTTGAGAGTAACTCTTCCACAGAGTCCTTTCATCACTCAAATGTGAGTTTTCTCACTCCGTCTCCTTCTACAACTTATTTGTAATTCAAGTATCCAAAATATTTCTACTTAAATATATACATATTTCTACAGAACGGTATGTGTGGGGGAGTACATACTTCGCTAAGTGATGCTATCGTCATCAGATAGGACAATGAAACTGTCCTCATCAGATAGTATGTGTACTATCTTATCTGTCCATATGTGCTGGACTGATGAACTACGTATGTGAGGAACAAGCATCCCACACCTGCACAAACAAACACCATTTGGCATTGATGATTGTGGCCCTGCCGTCCGCTTGTGGATCAGCTCATTGTGCGTCGGTTTTGGGGGTTGATCTTATTCAATGAGCCGGAGTGGCTTATTAAAACATCCTAATCCCTGGAGAGTAGAGAGAGAAGACAGGGGAAGCAAGAAGATTTATCTAACAGGAACATGCAAACTAATGCCTTTCACAGACTCCTATCAGGACACGGTGTGCCCACTTGCAGTTCTATTGGCTGTATTCACTGAATAATTACTATGGGAGATTTAGAAATATGCATGGCAGTTCAGGCTGGGGGAGCAAGCCCGAACATAAAGAGTCCATTAATCCTTTTTAATTCTATTAAGAATTAGACCACAGCTGGATAAGAGGTCGGCAGAGTTCCGGAGACTACGTCTGTAATGCTTTGGAGTCCCGCAGTGAAAAGCTCTTCCTTGGCAAAAATTCATTCGCAAGGAAATTTCTTTTCCTCTCCGACGAATGAATTAATTCACAGACGTAAGCAGCTTTCACTTGGTCACAAACAAAGATGGGTTGAATTCTTTTTTTTGCGAGCACTGTCGGGTGAGGTATGTTTTACTTCTCCGTCTAAAGGACGCTTTCATCACTTCAAACAGAGGGAGGACGCGATGGTGTTATCAATGTAGATGTTTTTTTCTGACTGGGTGAACTGGGATGTGATGACTTGAGTCTTAGTTTTGGTTATACTCGTTTATTGTCTGTCACTGTTTTATGTTGTATGTCTGAAACTTTGTTAAATGTGCTTTTGCTGTCTTGGCCAGGACACTCTAGTAAAAGGAGATTTTTCCTGGTTAAATAAATGAAATACAAATGTGAGACGAGCGTCCTTTTCCACAGACGTGAAAGGATACGCAGGTGAGCTACGTGCCATCCGAGCGCACACTTATCCCGTGTGTCGATTTGGATCAGCACAAAAAAAAAAAAAAATCGCAATCTTATCAAGGAATTCCTAAAAGTTTAGTATGAGGACGAATGAGAACGTGGGTTTAGTGTGGACAGTAATGGCCTTCACCTGACGAGATAATAGTTGCCTCTGTCGTCAACCCCCATTCATTTCTATCAGGCCCCAAACGGTTAGCGAGGAGGACGCCAGTCACAGTGTACACGAGATGTCACGTATAGACAGGGTGTGTGAGCTCAGCTCTGGGGAGCTGCCAGCTCAGTCACACGCACCTGAACACGAGACAATAACAAGGCGACGAGAACCTGCCCCACAAGCACAGGCATATATATATATATATATATATATATATATATATGTTGCTCAGGAATGAATCTCGTCTCCTTAGTTACACTATTATGAAACAAAGCGGGCCTGAAAATCACGATCACATTCCTTCCCACCCTGACACCCCACGCCCATCACCCTCACTCTCTCATATCTACCGCCACATCTGCGCCATTACTACACCCCTTCATTACTGGACCAGTTTACCTGCTCGTCTGTCCCCCCCCCCCCCCCCCTCTCCCCCTCCCCCTCCCCCTCCCTCTCTCTCTCTTTCTGATCCGGGCTGCTTTTCATTCGGTCTCAGCCTAGAAGTGCATCGGGAGAGGAGAAAAAAAAAAAAGAAATGAAAGAAAACGCCTCAGACACCCAACCTGAATCTGGCTGCTTTGTATCTCCATGGTAGCATGACCCCCTAAAACCGGCCATTATGCTCCACTGCACTGAAAAAAAGGGCCGAGAGCGAGCGAGAGGCAAAGCGAGGAAGACGAGAGAGAGAGAGAGAAAGAGAGCTGCAAAGAAACGAGGAGAGCACATGGAAGCCTCCCAACAAAACAGGAGGTGAAATCACTTGTCGTTGCAGTGTTCCGGTTTGGTTTCAGCCCAGATGTCCTTCCCTCCTCACACAGTCTGGTAATAGCTGGACGCTGACTGACTTACGAACGGCTGAATGGTTTACGTAGCCAGAGACAACAAATAATGGAGGACCGAAGAAGTTAAAAACATTCAACATTCATTTTATTGGTTTGGTTTTTTTTTTTTTTTGAATACAGTGGTTATTTCTGCCTTTCTGGCATTCACAGACAAAACAAATACCAATAACTGACAACACATACAATATAGCTTTCTGATAATATCTGTGGCTCAGTCTAGTAGTTACAACAGATACAATAGTAACTCTCCGTACCTGATTGACACAAACGTAAATACAAACACTAAATAAACATGTAAAATCTGTCCAAAACTGGAACTAATACTTTTGAAATTCTGTATGGTTTATAAAATGACATGGCTATTTACATTCAGTTTGAATAATTATAATTAAAAAGTAGCAAAAACAAACATAGTGTATGAGTCTTAGATGAACAAAAATAAACACTGATTATTCAAACTTGTGATAAAATATATAATATTGATTATAATGAGAAGGTTCCATTATGTACGTTCAAGTGCTATTAATAAAGATGAACAGGAGGGACCGCCACGTCGGCCCCTCCTGTCAGAGTGGCATAAATCAAGGTGCAGCTCAGAGATTGAAGTCCGGGGGTAAAGGTCAAAGGTTATAAAATTCAGTCAAACCTCCAGCTCTAAGACACAGTCAAAGTGGTTAGTACAGAAAGATGGTAGTGGTGAGAAAGGGAAGTTACTCGGTCAGATTCCTAACCATCACTACTTTGGTTACACAAAAAGAAAGATAACATTGTATTACAGCTCAAATACTGTTTTTTTTTTTTTTTTTTCTTCTTCTTCTTCGCTTACGTTCAGGTTATCGTCGTAGCGATGGAGGGCAGTCTGATAGCAGTGGCACAACAGCAGGTACAGATGGTTCGAAGTTGAAGCCAGTGCTTGTTTTCCGTATCACTTGGTACAGAGCTGCCTTTGCACCTGAGGACTAATGGTCCCAGTTCATAGCTGCTGGCGGATGTTTTCCAAGGTGAACGCGAGATCAATAACAAAGAGGAGGCTGGCGTTTTCTCCTCGCTCCTCCTCCTCCTCCTCCTCCTCCTCCTCGTCACTAGTTCTGCTTTGAAAGCTCCCTAACTGCACTGACCCAAATGCCTCCATCACCAGCATCCAACATTATCAACTTTTAGCAGCTTCTAAAAATCATCTTGAAAAATAAGACTTTTTTTTTTTTTTCCATTTCTTTTCTCATATATATATATATATATAAAAAATATCTGTAATATAACTATTGCAGTTCTTTTCACTGGACGGGTTTGACTAACAGTCAAATGTGCTTCTTGTATTTCACATGTGTGAGTGTGTGAACATTAGATTACTGTGTGAATGTACAGTATGTGTGTCAGTATGCCCCAAAAAAAGAGCAAGCAATGTGTTAGACTGTACTCTCTTATCATATCCTTCTTTCTGAGAATGATTCCCGTTCTCAGAAACCTTCTCTCTGCTCCTCACCTGTGCTATCTGACTCCCTCCCTGACTCTCTGTAGGCCGTCTTCTCTTATCTTCCCCCTCCTGGAATGATTGCACGTGCCTGCTAACAGACAGTTTGCTGGCTGGACAGTGGACTCTCCAGGGACATGCTCGTGGGAGACAGGTCTGGACCGGCGCAGGGCTTAAACATGGAGGAGATGTAGAAGGCCTGCAGGCACAGACACAAAACATGTCAGGAAATATACACGGACCACACACGCTGTCAATCATTCCCTGTTTATAAACAGCGCGAGAGATCAAGAGTGAGGAAAATGAAGGAGCGAGCCCATTGTTTAAGCTAACTCAGTCAAAAGAGAGCCGGCAGGAACAAATCCTGTGAAGACAGAGATAACTGTTGCAGAAGACTGTTTTGACATACCACCCAGTATGCAGTGAGCCCTCCTTGGATGAAGCCTGTGAGGACGTCGGTGGGGTGGTGGCGGTAGTCGGAGATGCGGCTCAGGCCGGTGTAGATGGCGATCATCACTAAGAGGAACTGTATTAGTGGGCGCAGCAGCCTCGCTCCTCGCCACGACAACCGCGCCTGCAGGTAGAACTGCAAAGTAGGACAAATGCTGTTATTATGTTGCTGCTGACTTGATAATTACTGCGGAAAAAAAAGTTAATAAAAGCATGTGGGCGCTTGCGTGATTATGCATAAAGTGATTACACCTAATAATTAAAAGCAGAGAGAGACTTTTAAGTGAAACGTGGACATCCACTCGGTCTGCTTCCCAGAGAAAGAGAAGCTTGGCACGTGTCCATGAACGCCATCTAAAGCCCATTTCCTCCTTTTGTTCATCCTCATCTCCTGCCTCAGCGCTGCCGTACAGAATGGATGTTTGTGTCTGTAAGAAACGGGGGTCATGGGGCGAGCTCGCTGCAGATGCAGGGCTCGCTTTATGAGGAGGCTGGAGGTCTGTCTGGACCCGTCAACCACCGGGGAGCATGTGGCCTACATTCCTGCGGTGAGGTCGACTCTAACCGGGACCGTCTCTCTCTCTCTCTCTCTCTCTCTCTCGCTCTCTCTCTCTCCTTCCCAAAATGAGAGCAGGTGTCACACTGTTCCTGCCTTAAACACGAGCAGCTGGTCACGGTCCGGGTGGTAAGTAGCTACAGGTCTGACACAACCTCTCCAGGTTATCTACGGTCTGCTAGCAGCAGACTTGCATGCACGGCTGTGTGTTTGTGCCTGCAGTGTGTGTGTGTGTGTGTGTGTGTGTGTGTGTGTGTGTGTGTGTGTGTGTGTGTTGAAACAACGGAGTAAGATGTGGAGAGGAACAAGAGGAACAGGGCTAACGGACACTGAGGCCTTATTCAGTCTCCCCTTACTCATCCATGTGTGTCTCTTTCTGGTTGGAGAGGAGCTGCTTTTCATTTGGACTTCTTTTATTGTGCTCCTCACTTCATTCAATACATTTTTTTTTCATTCAAACTATGCGTTCAGGGTTAATGGAGAGGGAATACATGAGGAATGTGTGCATTTTATGGTTGATAATGTGCTTTTGTCTCCATCTAAACTGTCGTTTCTCTCCCACAGTGCCCCCATGACTACTGGGCAGTGCAGTGTGAGAGAAAGATGAAGAGATGGAGAGGGGGGGCGGGGAGGGGGGGCTTGAGAGGGTGTCTCTTGCTGAAAGAAGCCTGTCGATCTCTCAGCAGGCATAGTCAGCCCTCCACCCCCCCACCCCCCTCCTCTAAATGAGACCCACAACAAGGCCTCCTCTGTCTGCGCAGCCTCTTCATCTATTCATGTTCCCCGTGGAAAAACATTCTCCCTCGTTCTCCAACTCCCCCCCCCCCCCCCTCTTTCTCTCCCTCCCCTCCTCTCAGTCTCACCAGCTCTTTCAGCTTGGAGCAGGATGCCTTTGGAGAATTGCTGCTCTCAAAGATCTCCTCCCTCACGATCAGGAAGTGTGAATATAACATGTGCTTTTGCATGTGTAATTAGCTCATCTAGTCAATAGCTGCACGCGGCGCTCTCGGCCTCTAGTGATTGGCGTCGTCTCTCGGAAGTGAAATGAACCTGAGAGCTGTAATATTCCCCACGCATTGTAAACACAGTACCAAATATTGAAACACAAGCTCAGGTGAATGCGAAGGCCACATTCCAGATGTGTATCGTGTGTGTGTGTGTGCGCGTGTATATTTAAAAGACGATGGGACTTACTGCCAAGTAGAGCATGGTGTACATTGCAAAGGAAGCATGGCCGGAAAAAAAAGACTTCCTGCAAGTGAAAGATCAATAAAAGGTTACACATTAACTGCATGACTCTAGCTCATGTTTGCCCCGCCCTTAGTCAACAAACCGATGCAGTCCCGAATGTAAACATGCGCACACACACACACACACACCTTGCTTCCACCACCATATCATCAGGCTGCTGGCAGGAGACCTTGGGCACATAGCTGCCCAGAGTGCAGTTGATGGACGCGTAGGTGATATTACAGACATCCAGGAAGTTTGGTCGCAGGCGCCCCACACTTAGCTTGGCCATATTGGTGAGGGACTGACCCACACAGCAACCAAACAGGAAGCTTCCCAGCTCCTTGTAGAGACACGACACGTAGCAGTTTCGGACAAAAGCCCGGGAGTGAACACCTCGGTAACGCACCCGGTAGCATTCGCCCAGAGCGATCTGAGGAGGAAATAAGACAAGAGCATCTAGTTAAGATAGATAGATAGATAGATAGATAGATAGATAGATAGATAGATAGAGAGAGAGAGAGAGAGAGAGATACTTTATTCATCCCCAGCAGCAGCAAGCATGTTTACAATATATACAATATAATAGAATACAATAGCAGGCCAGGACATATTACATTTAAGAGTTTAAATAATAAAAATGAATAATAATAAAATAAAATAAAAATGAAAAGTGTATACAGTGTATCTAAGTGTAGATATAAGTATATAAAGTGAAAGCGGCGCAAGGTCTATTGATGTTGTTCAATTTGAGGAGGATCTGGCCAGAGGTGATCTTTAGTCTTAATGCAGTTGGCAGGAATGTTCTCCTGTATTTGTCCTTGTGACAGCGATAAGAAGATAAGTCAAACAGTAGAGCAGCACAAATACTGGAACAGCATTTTTGTTTTAGTCTTAAACTTTATGCATCAATACTGAACAGCTATGACGGTCTTACCGTTAGACCAGTGATGGCTATACCGCCAGCGATGAGCAGGACGTCGGGGATGGCCTCTCTCGGCTTGTAGGGATAGGTGATGCTGGAGTCTCCACAGAAGAAGCCTCGCTGGTACGGAGTCACTGCCTTCAACTCACACGCAAAGAATGGGATGGAGGCTGATGAGATGTGGGAAAGGGAGGGAGGGCAGGAAGACAAAACAAAAGGATGGCTTGATGAATGCCTTTGCTCACGTGGAACGTGCAGCAATGATCACGGAGATATAGCTGGTACAGTCGGCCAACATAAAGGTGGTCTCAAAGGAGCAGCTTTCAAGAGCATCAGTCATCTGGTGACATGATTTCCAGATTACCAAGGGTTGAAGAAGCATTCCTCAAATAGCTGCTTCCATCAGAGGAGCACAGAGAAGGAGAGATGACAGACAGACAGACAGACGGACAGACAGACAGACAGACAGACAGACGGACGGACAGACAGACAGACAGACAGACAGACAGACGGACAGACAGACAGACGAGGAGATGGGCATGACAGTGGATAATTAAGATGAGGAAGGAGGAAGAAGATGAGTGATTTCAGTGTGCCAAAAGAAGACAATCAACCCACAGCAGGAAGTATATATATATATTTATTTATTTTTTTTGTAACAATGACGGTTTGTTTCTTTGGAAAGCAGTGGCTGTTTTTTCAATCCATTTAATCAAACATTAACAATTGTCCTACAAATATGCTGGCTACGACATCCTGGCTGGTCACTAATTAAAAGCATTCTGTTCCAGGTGAAAGCGGGTCATGGTCTGATACGCTTTAAGCAAACAAACCTCACAGCCTGATGGGGGGGGGGGGGGAGGGGAGTTCACTGAGTAGAAGTTGTGCAACGTTTTAATGATGACAAAAAGGGAAACCGAGCGTTTGCATCCCCACCAGCAGGGAGACGACGTAGCCATACGTTGTATTCTGTGTCGTGAGAGCCCTGTGAGAGGCTGCTCCTCTGCGCCGTATGTATCCCATGTCCCCTCGTCACCCCGTGGAATGCAGAGGGAACGTGGGACTAATCATTAACCTCTGTGCTCTTCCTGTCGTCCCAGGCCTGCTGGTTGGCTGGAACGCACCCAGGCCAAAAGCACTTCTCCTGCCAGGGAATCTCTGAGACTACGTGACTGTGTAGTGCACAGGATACGCACTCAAAATCAAGCAGAAGGAGCTGCACACAAATACACACTCAAAGACATAGAATGGCCTTGAAAACAAGTCTAGAAGCACAATAACTACACAAGCATTGACACCTGACCTACTGAAGGTACACTAACTACGCCCAGTTTAAGATGTGTCCACATCGACTCTGTTTCAGTTTTATTATTCACAGTCACACCATTTATAAAGGGAAATAATCTATAGGTTTGAGGCTATCTGCGCAGAAAACACACGGGCGAGCTATGGTGCTTATTGAGAATGTTATACAGGAGTCAAAAGTCGAAGTCAAGCTGCCCTCGCAGAAAGACAAAACACTGATACAAGCCAGCTCACGTGCATGTAATTCAAGAGGGGCCTCAATCACAACGTGAGGGAGGGAGTCACGTTGCAGTCAGATAGCAGAGGCTTCGACGCCAAGAGAGAGAGAGAGATAGGAAACACCTCTCATCTGACCCCGATCACTCATTCATCTCACACAGTTGCCACATCGACAGGCGTCGCTCTCTCACACACACACACACACACACACACACACACACCTACAGAAATGACATAAATGTACCTCATTCACAAACGCACACAGATTCTATCTGTATTCTTAGACAGAGAGATTTACAATAACGGATCTCCCGGTATTCATCTTTTCTTTTGAAGCGTTGGTGTTTTCCTCTCAACAAATGCCAGTTGAATCTTCATCGAACCATCGACTTATCACTATGAGTTTATTAGGGATATCATCTGATGCAATCCATTGAAATAGCCCTGCCATTCATAGCAACATATTATATTGTAAGAATCTCACAATGTTAGATCATTAGATAAATACTTTGGGGACGTTTCCTGGTTTCTAAACTGTCCTCACATCTCCTAATCTACATGTAACCCTCTTATCTGTGTGTATCACATGTGGTCTGATGTATCTCTCATTCAGATTGAGTGGGTATGGATGTTGTGGTTTCCATTTGGGTATAATATAATACAGATTACATTTTAAATATATGTTGTATGACAAAAAACACCCGACACACAGTCGACAGACTCCTGTTGTGCATGTGTGTGTTTACACTCTGTGTGTGTGTGAGCATCTGTGTGCATTGTAATCAGTGTATCATTGTGATTTCAATATTTCAAAGTAATACTTAGTATTGACATACTGACCCATTGATTGGGGGATGGGAGCGGTCATGTATTGATGGTAGTTCTCATCATAAGGATTGATGGAAAAGAAGAAGTTAGAGAATTGACACGACGTGAGGGAGTGAAACGAACTGAAGAACGGGACTCTCAAAAGTCAGACTCAAGGAGACCTGGAGCCACAACAGCGTCTCGAGAAGAACAAAGCTGAGGCTTGTATAAAACACGAGCGGTGCCACGACTCGCGATGTGGGTACGAGACGTGGAAAATGATCACGGGAGACATGAAAGCAGTCGATGTGTCTACGAAGAATCCCACGAATTCGATGGGAAGAGACCACGTCAGTGTCGAGGAGCGACGGGGGAAAAAAGCCGAAGTCTGTGTGAAGTCTTTTAGGTGAAATGAGACGGGAGACATCTTAAGGCCGTGGAACTGGGCGCCCGAAGGAAAAAGAAGAGGGAGGACCAAAGAGTACGAGGTGGCGCACAGTCGACAAAAAGTGAGGAACGAGGTGCGGACCGTAGCAGCTGAGGGTGGAAAACGCTTCTGTGAATGCATGAAAGAAAACAGGTCATATCTCTTCATACGCAGATAAAGGGATGTGCGTGTATTGTATGCAGGTGAGCTGATGAGTCAAGAAGGGGAATTTTTGTTCCCAGTGTTTGTTGTGCCAAAAAGTAGACAATGCACCATTTAATGAAGGGCTAGCAGGGCTTTATAAGCCATTTTTGCACATGCAACCTTTTCTCATGAAGTTTGTTTTTGGATCATATTTTGGGGTGTGCTCTGTGTGCTCAAATGTTCCACTTACAGCGTTGGACATTTATTTTGCCATTAATGAATTGCTTTGGATGTAACGCGGTCAATTTAATGGCACACGTTGCTTTCCATATGGCGCCCATTAACAGGTTCTCTCTCTCTCTCTCTCTCTCTCTCTCTCTGTCCTCATCTGATTCCTCAATATGGAAAGTCCTCTCTCAATAATCGATATTTCGCTGCACTGGCGGAGAGGAAATGGACAGATTCTCCATTAAGGACCACACACACACACACACACACACACATTGTGGTTACAGTAGGAACATGTATAATGTTCAATACATGGGGATCCCTGAAGTGCAGCATGTTGTCTGGCCTTAGACCTGCCAGTGCAAATGGCTTATGTGGTTTTCCCTGTATTGCATGAAGTCCACGGACGGACTCAGAACTAATGGCCGTGAACCAAAGATCACTCCACTGTGGCAAAGATGTTTGCAAAGCTCCTCAATAAAATAAATCCACTCGACCTGAGGCGTGTCACAAATTCTCAGCGCTGTACAATTAATACAACACAAAACAATGGCGATAGAAACCACATGCGACGCTATCCAGTATCTGCACGACGAAACGACGAGCTGCCGCGTCGCAGTCGACGTCTTGCGCTTTACAACTACGTTCAAAACTGTTTTCACAACAAGACGTGAAAAACACTCCGGAGACCCTCGCATCGTCTGTCAGGCAGCTGTGAAGCAAACCCGTAGCACCTGGTCCAGGAAAAGGCCCGCGAAGGGGGGGGGGACCCGAAAGGAGGCGGAGGAGAGGGTCGGCTCACACAGCCGGGCCAAAATGTGCTGCTCGCTGGGCCTGACACTCAACGCAGGAATGCTTTCACATAGTCAAAAAGGGACAGAAAGAAAGAAGGAGGGGGGAAAGAAGAGAAAGAGGGAGGGAGGAGGAGAGGAGGAATGAGAGCCGAGGGGATATGTGCCTCACTCTGAGAAACTCTTCTGGTTCTAATTTACACATCTATGACCACCGCCCCAAAATGAGCTCACTGTGAGAGGAGAACAACAACAACAACCAAAATACAAGAAATAGAAGGGGGGGGGAAGTGATTAAAGACAGACTGCGATAGAGCAGATGATCACTCATCCAACATGCTTCACAGTCATGTCGTTTGACATCGTGGTGACCAACACAGTGACAAACTAAAAACTAGGATACGTCGCATGGCCATTGAGGGCGGTGACGCCGGGGCGATGGAGCCCGGAGAGATGTGGCAGGGCTTTCTTTCTCCACAGAGAACAGCAGACGAAGGCGATTAGTGGCGGTTCTGGAATGCGAGGGTCAGAGATCTGGGCTCTGCTGGGACCCGCTCTATAAACACGACCCCCACGAACAACCAGCAGAATATTCACAACACACGCACACAAATAAAAAACACACTGGGATGCAAACAAACCCGACCCGCAGCCACATAGACTAACACACAACCAAACAAACCACCATAAAACCCACCAGCAACAAGAAAAGAAAACCTAATCAACCAAGCAAAGGGGCTAACAATCCTGAATGCGTTGAGGCAAACAGGCTTATTATCGCAGACCTAAATGAGTTGGGGATGCTGCTGTGCTGTCGGACAAACAGCGAGTCCTCATAGATTAGCATGACACTCAGCCTGAAGCTTTATCCAAGCCACAGTAATGATCATTCGCCTCATCACACCCAATAATGTTTGACTGCGCAGGCCTCGTTCTATTTGCCCTTTGATGAAACTGGAGGACAGACAATTAGCGAGTAACCTGTTAACACAGGTCCATTTGGACAGTTTTTAGAACTATAGGCTGAGCCTGGGCTGTAGCACCCTGCAGGGGTGGTCCACCCTCTCTGGGCCCCTCAGCAGTTTGCATGTGCCAGTGTCTCCCAGCTACATTTTATAGCTGCTTGTCAACCTTGCAAAAAAAATAAAAAATAAAAAATAGTACGCTGGTGAACTGAACCCCGATGTGACGTAACTTTTGCACGATAATCCCCGTTCACGACATTTACAAGGAGCAGCGTGACGGCCTTCTTAACAAACAGCAGTCTCCAGTTGGGCCGCGGTGGGCTTGTACAATTATTTGTGCAATAATGACTTCCACTGCACAAGGCCGTCTCCACATGAGCCGGCCTCGATTCTGTCCTTTCATCTAATTTACTGTTCCGTTCGAGCCACGTACTTTAAGAGCACCTGTTATTTATATTAAAAAAGAAGCCTTTGTTTGAAGAGGCAGTCTGAGTAGAGGCTCTACGCACCTTCACACAAAAGAACAAAGGGCGACACACACACACACACGCACACAGATTGTTGTATTGGCAGGCAGGTAACACTCAAACAGGAGGTGAAGTCATCCCAATCAGGCTGTGATTATGATTGGCAGCCATAAACCGCCACAAACCTCGTTAAAGTGTTGTTGGCGTAACACCTGAGGTGGTTCTTCCTGTTCATCCTTGGTGGAGAGATGCGATAAGGGTGAGTGTAATTATGAATTCCCACTGCATTCCTAGCTGGTTGAGGCAGAGATGATCAACTGAGGTTAGGCATTGACCTTGAGTAGTCAGAGTCAGGATAGCCCATCATTAGAGGGCACAAGTACGGTTACCGTGGACGCCCGCACAATCCTGGGTGCCCGAACGCTTCACAGGATGTGTCTGCTGAAGAAAAGGATTGGGATTCCTAATAACACTTGGCCCCCTGCACCCTCGCGTTCCTTTTTTTCCATAATTAGCCGCATATTTCTGAGAGACTTGTCTGTTTCGTCTGCCCTGATGGCAGAACGAAGATCAGGGGAGTAATCAGTGAGGAACAAAGAGGCACTGAGGAGCCACGACAGCCTCTGATCTTTGTGAACCATCTGCTATCCCCAGCATCTCCTGCTGCAGGACTCCATACAACAACCGCTTTAAGTAGGTACCCGCTGCTTCATTTATCGTGGCACATTTGATGTGCAAAGACAAAAAATAAATGTGTGTGTAGACTAAAATACTGCCCTTGTGTTGTTTCTCCCCCCCCCCCCCCCCCCCCCCCTCACTGTTACTGTTACAGCTGGCCAGTGGAGACATGCTTCCCACAGCTGCTTCTGTTCTCTCCACACTTCACTGACCTGCTTCCTGGAGCCCGGCTCTGGAGTTCAGGGCAAGAGTGGTGAGGTCTGAAGTGGGCTGTCTGGTTCTGCCTGTCTGATTGAGCAGGAACACAAAGGACCCGCAACCCTGGTGTTCACCTGGGAAGCTGCAAAAGGAGCTCTCAGGTGGGTTTTTTTGCGGTGTGAAGGTGTGCGCAGAGAGACGAGGGCAGGTCTGCAATGTGAGAACGATGTTGTGGTCGAGACTGCAGGGGAGGTCTTTGGCACGGTGCAGCCTGATTGTGGTAGTTCTGCAAGTATGGCGAGAGTTGAGGCCTGTTTTGTCAGCATGTTTTGGTTTTTGTGTGCAGTTGGAACAACTTCAGAGGGAAGCTTGGCAGGATGAAGGAAGTGAAGGCTCCATCAGGTGAAATGTGACACAATGATAAAAATGTTGATGATGGGTAACACCGCCATGGCGCCAAAGTGAGGTTTGGAAGGGGGGGTGGGGGTGGGGGGTGCTGTCTCCGTGTAGGGGGACAGAAACAAGAGAACGAGTCATTAGTTCTGACAGACACAAAGGCGAGGCAACAGGCTGCATTCAGATTCGGCTATACTTCGATGGGAAATCCCTTCTAGCTAATGAGCACTGAGGATAAGAGCACTATGCACATCTTTGTTCATTCATTAGGGCTAATACCTATGGACCACCCTGAGCACTTATGGAACCGACATCGAGGAGAAGATTGCAGCTGCCTCGTTAAAAGCACATTTTGAAGGTATTTGCTGTCCGAACCGTCCATCCTTCTCACTGCTACTTCCTCACGATAGGACATAAACAGACAGCTGTGGAAAAGATCCCTCAGGCGCCCCTGGGTCTGACCTCTGACCCCTACTGTAGCTCTCCAACCCCCGTCTAACCCCTCACTCTACTCTCCCACCCTGGGGCTGTTCACTCATGCAGGCTCTTACTTGCCCCTAAGCCTTCAGGCAACTAAGACATTTCTAAGGCCTGTCCCGGCTCTGGAGAGCTAATGGGTGAAGGAAGACGTATTGACAGCAAAGTTCATGTGCCCACATAGTCTGTCTAAGGAAGGGCTAATGGATTCCTGAACCTCTGCAGTGCTGTCAAAAAGCGAAGAGATGCATTTCTACACTAACGAGAGAGAGAGAGAGAGAGAGAGAGAGAAAGCCCTTCTTCCCCTCACTAATGATTTGAATGAACCACTTTTAATGGCTCTCCATCTGTCCGTCGCAGAGTGACGCCAGTGTGTTGTTCCATAACTTCAGAGCGTGTTTGATCAGGGCCTAAAAACGCTCAGCAAAACAGGACCGGCAAAATTTGTCAACAAACAGCACGCACATGGCAGCTGTAGTAGGGTGTCCACGCCGCGATGACGCATACACACAAACGCCCACGCCCGCGCTTTTACTCATAAGCACGCACACACTCATAAATACACACACACACACACACACACACACACACACACAGGAGACAATTTAATATTCCTGGCCCTGCGCACACCGACATGCTGTGACGTGTTGGCCTCTTGCTGTCTCACTCACTTGGCAGCTTTCTCTGCCAAAAGAACAGAACCAGGAATCACCGTCCCGCCGCACGCCCAAAACACACATGCAGACGTAAAGCACACACCTCGCTACAAAGCTACAACACCTACAGTCTCAAAATAGAGTTTGTCTGAAGGAAAGCAGAGAAAAGGGAGAAGCAGGCAAAAGAAAGATGAGAAGAACAAAAAGAGATAAGCTGAAAAGAAGGAGGCTTTCCAGAATTCTGATCACTTAGGCAGATACCGTCCTTCTCTTGCTGGCATGCTGCTTCACGTCTTGAACAAAAAACACACACACTTAAACAGTGATTAACTGATTCCAGTTTTCACTTTTGATATTATCCCAAAGCTAGCTCTGTTTTTACTACTGAATGAAATCCCTTTCTTGTTTTAAATAGTCTTTTTTTTTTTTTTTTTGCCTCTTACTATTCTAACCCCAGCCTCACGTCTTTGTGCACATCGAGTGTGAAACTATTTCACAATCAACCTCCACAAGAAGGTCGTGCCTAGTGGCAGCCATAATGTCATAACCACTAAGCTGCAGATTCTAATGGTGGGTGTTTCGAGTGCCACTTCCAATCAGTTACCAATTACTCTTAAGAGAGGCAATAACTGGCTTTATTGGGGTGGTGGCAGAGCCAGGACCACCTGTGCAGGAGCGGTGCAGGCTGGGAGGCCTGTTCCTGCACGCTCTGCAGATATGACAAACAACTGACTCCTCTGACCTCTGGGTGGCTGGACGCTAAATCTTAGATCCAGCCACGGGGGGTGCATATTCTGTCAGGTCTGTCCCGTTCAGACCCACGTCAGTCCCCACCAGGAATGCCCTGCACACAAGGCGTAGGACACACGAGCAAACACTTGCATTCTGCAGCCGGCGTGCAAGATACCGACACTGAGCTGAACCAGAGCGATCCATCTCCGTGCAGCATCCATCATGTGTGTGTCAGAGCGGCGCCGTGAACAACGCTGGAGCACAACAATGTTAGACAAGCCCGGTTGTTGAGCATAATCAGGTAACCCGAGTCAAAGCCTCAGTTAGCGTCCTCAATATCCCAGCATTCCACAGGAGACCGATTAGAGTTTATTCATAATGCCACGCCGTATTCACTTCATGTCGCCACTTTAAATGTGAAGTACTGGAACACATGGAGAGGCTGTAAAGAAAACCTCCGATCACTGTGGATTCCCTCTGCAGCTGATAGCATAATGAGGATGCTTCAGGGTTAAATTCCACAGTTACAGTTGTGAATGAGCCCCTTTAACAGGATGAATAATGCCGGAAGGTCAACTGTCTGAGGGAGTCTGATTATGGCATTTTTAAGGGAAAAGTGGGTTACTCAGAGATAAGCACGTTTAGCTCGAATAAAGGGCTCAATTCATATCCTCTAAGTGATGGCATTCACTGCCGAATGCCCACAGATGAATCACGGTCAGGCTTCAGTAGATAACTGACATGATGGTTAACAGAGCAGAGACCGGCAGGATGCAGTCGGACATCTGTAAGTAATCTCATATCTCATTAGATGTCCCAGTAACAAGAACGGGTGTTTTATTACATTATACTGTTCCATATCATTAAATATTGTGTTCTCCTGGATAGTAAACAATCCAGCTCCTTTTTCATTACGCCATACACTTGTATAGTGTTGAAAAGCATTAAATGAAAAATGGAAACGTATCAACCGATCAAATCAAGGCAGAACGTTTGACATCGTTATCCATCACCAAGCAAGAAGGCGAACGAACTCCTTTAACTTCAGTCACAAGACCAACTGACTCTAAATCCTGTCAGCTGGAGCTCGAGGCTCAGTGACTCAGCCTCAGTGTTGTAATCTAGTCAGCGGGGGGGGGGGGATAAGATGAGTCGGGGCACGCAGTTTTGTGAGAAAGCAAGTGGCGTGCTCAGCGTGCGTCTTAGGAGGAGAACTGAGAGATATCGTTTCCTCTGTGGTGCTGACTGATGCCGGGTCGCTGTAGCCACTTCCTAAACCCAAAACAGAGCTGCTGAGAAGAGTGCAGAGTGAACGGCTAATAGCATACTTGCAGGGGTTTAACACAACACGGCAATGAACCTGATGGCCTCGTCGTTTTATTATTTTATTTTTTTTGTTGTTGTTGTTGTTTTGCACGCTGCCGTGCTTCCTGTGCTTTAACTGCCAACGAGGCTGAGACCTGTCAGTCTGCCTGGACGGGTTCCACCTCTCGTATTTACTGCCGGTCCGAATAACCACACACATGACAAACACTGGAGATCCCTTCCCATGTCGTGTCAGGTGACGACGTGAAACCGATGAAATCATACAACCTCACGGCCGAGTACAGCAAGCACCTCGGGCAGGCTTTCCCCATGCACGAAGAGGAGACAGTCAGGCTTTTAACGTTGACCCCTGAAAGAGTCCAGGACCACTCTGATGTACTGGTATTCCAATGGAGTTCCCATTCTGTCAGACATTTACATTACTTTTTGTTTTTAGGGTCCGAGCAACCGACAAAGTCCCCGTAATTTTAGTTATTCTTATTTTTTTTTAGCTTTTAGGATGTTATAATTATGTTATGTCAAGTGTCTCTTGAGTATCACGAAAAGCGCTATATAAATTAAAAGCATTATTATTATTATTACTTATGAGAGAAATATTCTTCCCGTTTCTCCAATACATTTCTCTGACTGCAGTCACTAGATTTTCGCCAGATTGCTGTTCCACATGAAAATCTCCTATAAGAAGATGACATGTTGTGCAACATGAACAACCTACTGTCCACCAATAGTATGCTGCCTGCATGTTTAGGAAATTTAACTTCAACGTTATGCACTTGTGAACAAACGTACTGTGAATAGTTATTGTTCTTGTCACATTTATGAGACTTTTTCTGCGAAGGAGAAGTTGAATCTCTTACAGTAATGTAATAACTCTGAGGGCACAATGAGGGGAATGTGCAATGATCACATCAAGTCTAAACCCATAACTTACATAATTCATATTATACTGCTCTATATTGATTCAAACTGTGATACAATTTGACCAAATCGTATATATATATCACACAGAGGCCTCTGATATTATATATGTCTATTTGTTGTTCAAATTGCTGATTTGGACTCATTTGAAAATGTTTGCTCGCCTGTATATTGTTTACCATTTAAAAAGTGAAAATAGTCAAACATTTGCAAGCTTGTTTCCTATTGTGATAGAAAATACTCTTTAGTTTCACCCTTTTATAAATAGACAGTTGAACATTTGATTGACACCACTTTTCAAATCCTTTGTCAAGTGGATTCCATTAGTAAAATGTTATAATAGATAAACTCATTTTGACCACTCCTTTATTATGTTTATGCCAGTAGTTGATGTCCACATGTTGTTACCGGAGTTTCTGCATCTCCTTGTGAAAACTGGTGATTAATTTAATTAAATCACGAGCCTGTAAAAAGCCTTCCATCGGAGCACCTGTAAATGATGGGTGGCCTAAAAGCCGTCAGTCAGAGATGCCAAAGAGCTCGTGAACGGAGGACACGAGCTTGTTTTTTATCCCAATTCCCACGTTCTTCTCACGGGAGCTTTCTGAGTTACCATGGGAACAGATGAATTCCCAGGACAGCTCTGCTCCTGCCAGCTGACCGCCCCCTCCCAACCCGAGCTGAAACTTTTCAGCCCGTTTTTTAACAGTTTCCATTTGACTCTCTGGAAAAAAAATTTAAAAAAAAGAAAAATACTCGTGCGGCTTCGTTAACTTTTACAAATCCCCCTGCGACGTGTTTCCCCTCCCGAGAGCCAACTCCGTGTACCCCCTCCCACCCCCCACCCCCCTTTTTAACCTCCAGAGACTGCATATGATCTCGTGTTGACGCATGCGCGCAATCAACAGACTGAGATGACAGGAGTGTGCGGGTCCCTTTTTTTTTTTTTTAAAAAGAGGCTCATTGTGCACAACTTTAAAAAGGCGAGTGATGAAGTGGTCTTTAGTGCATTCATATGAACTGCGGTAGTTAAACTGCATTCGCCTCGTAATAACACGACCCCCGTTCGCCTCCGACTGTAACCATTCATTTAAAAGACATAATCTTACCGACACAAAGGCATATTACATCCAAGCCGACAAGCATCTTCCTCTTGGTGCAAAACGAGCTCTCCTCCTCGGATTGGGAGAGGAAATGCTTCCCACCGCCGTTCTCCATTCCGTCCCCGGCCCCTCCGACGTCGGCTAACCGCAGCTGGAGCTCCGCGTCCCGGGGCAGCGTGGTGCCGTGGGTACCGGTGGAATTGAACTTCTGCATGTCTTTAGCTCCAATTTTTTTTTTTTTTTAAAAAAAGGTTAATGAGAACTTGTTTGAAAAGTTATTGCAATGGGTCCGTCTCGTCGTAGCTCGCTCGTGACTTGCTGGTCGGCGAATCCCCCCCCCACCCCCCCCAAAAAAAGCGTTCAGTCCGTCAGTCGTCGGTGCAACAAATCCATGTCAACGAAAGTTTGACAGCAGCACGTTTTTTTTTTTTTTTTTTTTTTTTGAAGCAGAGAGAAATCAATTTTTTTTTAAATAAAAAATGGAGGCTATTTTGGAAATAAGAGGCAACGCCAGCATAAACTTCAACTCAGTTACACTTCTCCCGCAAACTTCTCCCCGAGTGGGAGCGCGTTGTATTCTGAAAAACGTCCCGAGCGGAGCTGCGCTCGCATTTATGTCAAACCGACACGAATGGAGAACAAAAACACAAACTTTTGGTTCAAACTTTCAAAATAAAGTGCTCCCTCGCGTGGACGTCCGCCTCGCGGTGAGTCGAGCGGCTGACGGAGCGTTTTCATTTTGGTTGGAAAGTCGTATCACTTCCGGTGTTGTTCCGTGTGACTTGACGCAGCTGGTGCGTGAGGTAAAAAAAAAAAAAAACACACACACACACACACACACAAAAAAAAAAAAAAAGAAATCAATGTGTAACGATGAGGTTGGAGCTCACGGCGACATGTTCGATCCGGTTGACCTGCTAGCTGCGTGCGGTATCCTCTCAGACTGCCCCCCACCCCCCACCCCACCCACACCCCCACCACCCCACGTGAGGACGCGACCCACAACACGCACCCGACGCCACATAAACCACGCAGATGTTTTTGTTTTCGTTTGCACAAACAATAATAATCAAACACCTTTCAACAGGCCAATCCGCCTGATATCGATATTTAATGCTGTGGTGAATGTCAGTGTGGTTCAAGCTCGATATGGAAAACGTAGGTAGTTTAAAAATGTTGTTTTATTATTTGCCCTCATACATGCAACACTGCCTGGCAATTAGATTTATTTATGTTTCCATAATATTGACTGTTGCGGTTTGACTGTCTGCCAATACACCAAACACACACATAGGCTACTAGACAATGACAAAACACACTCTGAACACACACTTTCCAATCAATCAATCAATGTATCAATCAGCTGAATATGCCTTTTGATTCCTCTGTGATTTTCTTTTGGTTTGTACAGCTGTACATTTGGGAGATGAAAAGATATCAGCTGTAAACTAACTCCGGGCCTAGTGCCTTGCTCACGGTGTGTAGCAGACTGTGTGGAAGAGGTTTCCTGCCACCTGGTGTAAAGACAGAAGCACAGCTATCACCTTTCAAGGGTTTCTCAGCATCGTGAAACTCTGGCTGTGGTTGCTTGTCAAACATATAAGTTATGGCTGCAACTAACAATTATTTTCATTTTGGTTTATACAATGAAAAGACAAGAACAACTTACATGTTGTTACATTTGACACATTATGAAATGTCTATTTTAAAGGGGCATTTGGTATTGGAGGGGCAACAAAATATTATTAAATGGCGATCTGGAAATTAAAAGCTAGTGCTATATGACAACATTTTAAATGAACTGTCATCTTCAAATGTCGACGCTTTCTGTTTAATTTTGGTGTGCAGACGATTAGATTAAATGACATCGATGAAACAAACAAAGAAAAAGAAAGTGACAGATGGAAAAGGAAAAGGATCGGAAGGGAAGTGAAAAAGGCCACTTTGTACGTTTATAGACACATTTATACAGGTGTAATTCCTAACAGTGACACATGGGATTACAAAGCAGTGGTTGGTTTTTCATGTACTTTTATGCCCATTTTGGCCCCATGTGTCTTTACCATAGCTGTATTTTTACCTGTAGCTTTGGTCTTTTGGTCTTGCTATGTAGTAAAAACAGACAGTAAAACATTCATTTCACATGTGTTTGAGCATCAGCGTTACAGTTGTACACACAGAGTGATAACGCATATTGGGATTAGTTTGAAAGCATTTATTATGTGTCTTTGTTATGCATTTACATCCACTAGATGGCTGTAAATCATCGTTCAGTGGCCAGAAAGTGAGAGGAAATAAACCGACTGTTCATCAGTAGAGGAGTGGATGTAAAATGGCAGGCGTCCCAAATGATTCCCCTCTCTACTGATCTGATGTCACTTTGCGATGTGTATTAAAGGGCATGCGGTGTAGTAATGCGTGGAATATCTCCACCATTAGTTGTGTTTATTGTGGTCACTGTCAGTCAATAAGAATCTATTCATGTCCGTGTCATTGCCCTCATTCGATTTGGAGCTGATTTTCCATCCTGCTTTGTCATTACCTGTCACTGTTTCTATTATTAATTTAGCCCCATTATCCAACCCACTCCAACATGTGTATGAAGATATTGTTTTTTAATGCTGAATTTCCTCTGCGCCTCTCAGTGAAACTATATGATTCATTCAGGGGATATGTAATTTGATCGCGCTTTTTGTTGCAAAAGTATTTCATCACCCAGCAGTTGAGCCACAAAAATTGCTGAAACAATCTTTTTATTTCCCCACGCCGATAATTAACCCCACAGGCCCAAAAAAAAATACTCAAATCAAATGTGCACACGACTCTCAATAATGCACCAGCTCATTCGTCTTTTCTGGTGTTCTGTCTGCTGTTATTGAACTCAAATGCAACCCCCCCGACTATTCTCTAGTGCACATAAAGGCCTCCAGCCATCGTGGATTAAAGTCAGTAACAAGTCCGGGCAGGATTGTGTTGTTGTGCTACTTGAACATAAAGGTACTCGCTACCGCAGAGACCATTTAGTCTCAAAGTCCTCTTTTCCGTTTGATGACACATACCTGAACTAAAGCCCATCCTGTTTTTGCTGCCGTGAAACTTTCCCCAAGCAAAAGTGCTCACGGTGAAAGTGAAACCACATTTACTGACCTCGACCACAGTTCAGGGGCAGGTGGGAATTCTCAAGAAGTAATAGGTAAACAACATGCATTGTTAATGTGACATTTTGTTTGACATTATTTTTACTTGCTTGGATGGTTTAGGAAGCTTTTACACAGTAAGTCATTGTTCCATATACGTTGTAATAATTGTATATCTACAGTTCTCGCCGTATCAGCATTTCGCCCCAAGATTTTAAAGGTCCTTTTTTTCTTTTTCAAAATCCCTGCTTGAAAGCTTTAATAATCAATGTCGAAATTAACACATTGGATTCTGGTTTTATTGTTCTAATAAACCCTAATCACATACATGTACATGTTCCTGCTCCAAATAAGTTTTAAGTATAGATAAACACGAGTATCTACCATGTTTAATAAAGAGACATGTAGAGGAAGAAAAAAAAAAAAAAAAAAAAAAGGGGAAATAGGGAGCAAAAACAGCAAGGCTATGACTTTCAATATTGGCAAAGAAAAGTAGCAAAGGATGACACATACACAACCATCACGCAAACGCTCTTGATCAAAATCTCATCATGAATAAGGAACAGACTGATTCACTCTGCAATTAATTTATGTAAAAGTTCTTCACTTCTTCCTTCTCCTCCTAGTTGTGAGTTGCGTTCCCCTTTTTGTGTGAATTGTGGTGAGTAGGAGTAAAGGGCCGGCCCCATTATCTGGGCCTTCTTGTGAGGGGAAAGTACCGTCTGGATACTCGGGGCACTGCAGAACACCGGCAGACACCGACACGTCCTCATCACATGCACACGCGACGAGCTCAGGAAGCGAACAAACACTGCTTTGGTCTCCCAGCAGAGGAAACTCAGAACCCCTGTACAGCGCCGTACAGCTCGAAAACAAACAAACATCTGTCTTCCTCCGCCGTCGGACCGACGATGACATCGCCTACCCGTCAATCCCTAATCCCTTTCCTCCTGTTGTGGGTCACCATCCTGACCGTTGTCCAGGTTGCGTTCATCGTCTTCTTCTTCGCGGCTGGCCATCACGGCCCGGTGAGACCTCTTTAAATAATACCCTCAGATTTGTCCATTTAGACAACGTCGCGGTGTCTCTCGTGGGCGTTACACACGTGAACGTCAGCGTTACCCGTAGGTTACCGTAGCGTAATGAATGAAGAAACCGAGTACGAGATGACTGACAGCTGTGTGTTATGTTAAAACAGCTGCTCTTTCTTGTGGGTTTTGGTAGCACATCTGGTGAGAAAGGAACCTCTCTGCATGTGGTCTGCAGCTGGTGACAGAGGCACCTCTTATGACTCCCGAACAGTGGCACCTTTAGCGTAACGTTGAAGTAGACATGTTTATGTTTTAGATCAGCACCCCCATCACAACCCCAGAGGTAAAACAATGCAACACGACTAATGCAACCAACAATGGAGGGCAACTGGTAAATATGTAAAGGAACTATAAGTCTAGCATTGTTTATGTTGGTGTTTGGTGTAAACATTTGACAAATATGACGCTTTCCATTCAACACTTTCACATTGCCCTTTAGATGCCCTTTAGAGAACTTGAACAGGTTCTTATTGCACCGAGAGTTGGTTCAACCTTCACTTTATACACTGCCACTTTTATTATACAGCATACCCTTGAACCGTTTATCACCGTCTATTTTTTTTTCTTCTTCTATTGTGTGCTTCTATTTTCCTTCTCCAGTCTCAGAAGGTTAGCGCTGCAGCACCAGAGCCCCCGATGCCATTCCAGGCGAACAACACACCTCCGGTAAGACAACCGCTGCTTCGGAGCGCGTGCTGCTCCCGTTGACCTCACTGGTGATTAAGATGTCATGCTATTTGTATTTGTTGTCGTAGGGTTTAGCAAATCACACTATTCCAGACACACACACACACACACACACACACACAAACACACACACATCTTGCAGAAATGCTGTATCTTCTTGAGTCAGACAGTCTAACCGCTCTCCTCACTCGCTGGAGGAAGCACAGTGACGTCCCTACCACATTCGGGGAAATGCCACTGAACTTAAACCGGTGTCTCTTCTTGGTACCTCTGAAGATAGAGTGTGATTTATTCTGTAGTCACATTTTAGGATGGAGGTACTCGTCTCCACGTTTTAAAAGAGACGCCACACTTACTGTTGATATTTTGAGATAACTGGATCTCTTTCTCTTTCAACAGCCCCCCTCTGAGCGTGGGCTTCTCTTGGGCAAAGGCAAGATGCTCACCTTTGAAGGTAAAGCTATTTCAAGTATTTTTCATACTCAGATGTACAACAAAGGCTGCAACAATCTGTACACAATGCGTCAGATCGCCATTCACAAGCTGTTGGAAATACAGATAACGGCCTGGTCCGAGGGAATAAGACATCACATGTAATTTCATCATCCGTGACAGGACAACAGAAATAAACATTTGCAAGATGTCACTGTGGGAGACTCAGAGTGAAGTTCTAAAAAAAAAAATGACAAAAAACTCACATCTAACAGAAACCTTTCTCTCGCCCGCAGTCCACAGTCACATGAAGTGGTCGGCAAAGAATCCAGATAAAGGCCTGGTGTCAGAAGAAAAAGGAGGAAGAGTTCTGAAAATAATGAGGGATGGATATTTCTTCCTAAATCTTCAGGTGACACTGTCTTCATGTAATGCAACGGGCGGATCGCAGCACACAGTCAGCATGAAGAGCGACGACGACGTCATCCTGCAGGGTCGGATTAACAGGTACACATGCAGCACAGGCCTCCTGGGGAAGGTAGAGGAGCTGTCTGCCGGAAGCTCCCTGGAGGTCCACTGGCCAACCACTGAAGAACTCATCAATGAATCTCTTACCCACCTGGACATCATCTACATGAACAAGCCTTAGAGGGAGCTCTGATGGAGCGCTGGTGTATCGCTATTCTAAATGGCGTGGTCACAGAAAGTGTACTTATTGTCGTTGGATCACCGGATCAGCAGTCAGAGACTGAAGAATGTCTTTAGCCCACATTGCTGGGGTAATTTAAAATTGTTTTTGACGTCCAATAATTTCCGCAAAGTAAAGCAGCTTCAGGATCAGTCGACGGGTCGATGGCATCACTACAAATCTCCTTCTCTGCTGTTGTGGTTAAGAGACAAAAGGAACATGATGTATAGCGATTTTCATATAAAATTTTTTTCAAAAATGATCATTGCTACTCAAACAGCTGTGATCGAGGAGCACATTTTAAGTGAGTGAAACAGGTGTTTAGAGTGAGCAGATCCACTTTTGTATTCATTTCTTTACCTTGTTGGAGTTTCTTAAAATGTGTTATAGTTAACTGCAAGAATGTATTATTCAGAATTTCCGGGAGAACTGTGTTATTTACACCACGGCTTATTAGCTGCTTCTTGATTTTATTTCCTGATACGTTTTTAAACAGTTTAAATGATATTTATGTTGTATTTATTTATCGTTTGCAACTAAAATATATACCATACACGAATATATACTGTATTTAACAAAATTCCACGGGCAGGTTAGCAAATAACATAATAATAAATGTATGTTACTGTGTGACAATGTATGTTATTGAGTGGCATGTATTGTTAGTGAGTCACTGGAATGTACACTGTTTTCTTTATTATTTACGGTAATTATATCTAGCTAGAATTGTACAAACTAGACAACATGGTTGTTAAATATTTAAGAACAAAATATAGATGTATTTGTTTAGACATGATGGTATAGAACATGATGGTGTTTACGCAATCTGTAATGATTGTAAGAAACAGAATTAATGTTTGTTATTCATGTAAAAACCAGAACAGTTACATACATTAGTATTATATTTTAATTTAAAATGAAAAGTGAAAAGACTTGACCGAACTAACCTCCAAATATCCTTCACCACCTGTATAGCACATTATGACAAATCTCGACTCGTGGTATTTTATGCGTAAAGTTTCATGTTGTTGAATGGAAATGTTTCGTTTTGTTGATGGTTCACACTTATTTTGTCTCTCCGATGTTTGGTGTGATCATGCACATTCAAAAACTCCTGCTATGAAAACATCTCCTTAATTAAAAACTATATTTTTGTCATCCAGTGTATTACATTTAATGTGTTTATAAGCCCCAATACGGAGCTCGACAAAGCGAATGAAATATCAAAAGTGACTGTGAGTCATTTTTTCGAGACCCTGAATATAAAGTGAAAGTGAGAGGTCACGAGTTAACAGTGGGACCCCCGCAGATAATGAGTGACTAATAGAAAGAAACAGAGGGACCCTCCCTGCCATATGCTTTCGAAGAATATTCCTTCCAGACAAAGCTCAATAAAAATAAATCGGCATCTTTACACAAACATCAAGCATCCAAATCTGACACCGCACTACAGATGCAGTACACAAAAAGGTCACCGGAACATGATGCTAGTCATCACCGGCAAAGTCACATATGTTCCAAGTCGCTGAGCTTTCATCTAAAACTCCAAACCTCAGCCGTATCTGTAACTGCATTAGCTGTCGCCACCGCAGCTTTCGATTCCTGAGGAGGAGCAGTCCAAGAAGCTGAATTCAAATGCACACAACAGACCCATTTACCACCCACTCTGTCTCATGCATCCAAGGCCCTCTCTCCCTCCGCATGGGTCGGGGTGGTTCCCGCGTTTTGCTTTCCACTCCCTCGATGTGCGAGTCGTGCAGCAGCTTCTGTGACGACAACACATTTGATATATGCCAGAGATATATGTCATAAAACTGTTAGCGGTGCATTGTTCTCTACGTGAACCAAAGGCCGACACAAGGGGACAGTATTTAGCTGTGGACTGTGTTGCTGCATGATCTCCTTTCAGTCGGCGGGGTCAGTGTTCATTGGAGAGTCGAAGCTTCGAAGTGACATACAGGTGGTGGTTGAAGAAATGTCCAGCGTCTCCACAGATCCGATATGTGACGACACGGACGTGCTTTAAACGATAGAACACGTCGCTTTCATCCATGGAAGTGTGCATAATTAGCAAATAAAGGGTGATGTCATCACCACACAAGTCCTCTATTAAAAAGTCAATTCTAGACTAAATAAATGATCAACTGCGTGAATCCCAACCAGAGCTTGACACGGCTCCCCCTCCTTTGCTGCTACAGTCTCTCACACCGCACAGGTCCGCCAGCAATGGAAGATAATGACTCTCACACACACACACACACACACACACACGCACACACACACACACATCAAGAGGCATTCATGAAGGAGGTGTTTTCTTATGAATTCAGACTATATGTAGCATATATGTATATATGTAGCTTAATTAACCGGATGAGTAGTCTCAACTCGAGTGTTTTACCAATTTGAACAAAACGTGTCGTGCATGAGGGAAAACATATTAACCACCTGCCTGTACACACACACACACACACACACACACACACACACCTGCAAAATGTTCTCCATCGAGTGCTGTCTGGGTCTGAGGTTGGAAAGTGAGTCAGGCAATCTGCTGCTGATGCCCCCCCACCCCCCACCCCCCACTACCACTTCCTCTTGAGTTTACAAACACACAACTCTGTGGGTGTTTCCAAGAGCAGCTTCTTCGAATAGACTCAGTTGAAGGGAAAGTGCGAGATGAGATACAAAAGAGAGAGAGAACAAACAAAAAAAACTTCCAACGCCTTTCGTTTGTTCAAGGCAACATGCTCGTCACCATGGAAACGATCATCCATAGCATTACAGTAGAAGAGTGTGTTGATCTAAACGTGTGGCAAACACATATCGGTGCCTCTCAACCCTCAAACTCGAGTACATGTGTCATATAAGTTCTCCTGCTATGCTGAAACGATGTGTGACATATTCACACATCTTTATGTGTCACTGTACTATTAAAATAAGACCTTCTCTGCAGTGCGAGCCACGTGGTTGGACCGATGTCATTTATTCTACCACTGAAGGGATCAATAAAGAGAGTGCATCATGTGTTACAGCAAGAAACGGAAAAAAAATGCAGACAGTTTTGTATGTTTTTAATTTTAGCATGAAACATACGTACAAAAAGTACAAAAGTTGTGAAAAAACCCCGTCAATGAAGAGTCACTTTTAAACATTCAGACAAACAGGATTTTTAAGTATAAAGGAAGCATATAAAAAATTTAAAAAAAGATAACAAAATGTTTTTTTCGCAATGTAAAACACACTATAACAATAGGAATCAATGTGATATTTATATCATATATGCACCAAAGACGTTCTCGTACGGTGTGATGCGCACGATGCGTGAGGCCTGGCTCACCTCCACAAAAAGGGTGTCCTTTATGTGAAGGTGAAACACTCCAGCCAGGTAACTGTTGGACCGCGTGCTGCTGGACCCCTCGGAGGATCTCCTGGATATCAGGAGGGGAATAATTCCCCTCGAATACCGTTCAGTTCTCCGATTAATAGAGTGGTGAAATTCATCGATGTCCAAGAAGGAAACCTTGGAATAGACATGGTAATAACCCTCCTTCTGAATAACGAGGCTTTTGTTTTCGTAGCCCATTTCATAGAGGAGAGGGTCGGCATCCATGCTCCACGCCATGATTTGTTTTCCGTGAACTACATCTTGTCCACCTGGGGGGGGGGGGACAGCAACATTGTGAAGTCTGATTAATAATTATATTCATACAAGGTCATACACACGTAATGTGTTTTTTAAAATAATGAATACATTATAATACATTTTTTTTAAAAAGGGCCAGAGCCACAACAATATTTGTATTTTTCTGCATTCGTAGTAAATTGGACGCCGTGTTAATGGACGGAATATGAACACACTGCTCTCACCTGTCAGGTGTGCGACCGGTTTGGAGGGAGGAATAACAAGACTGAGAGTTTTCGGGCGAGAAGTAACGACTTTACCTGCGCGAGGACCAGAGAAAGTGTCATTGATGTGGCTTACGTATACTGAAGCGATATTCATAGGCGGAGTAATAAGTGCTGATACATACCTTCGAAGAGCTTAGAGAACGATGCCGGGGTGGCCTGTGCAATGGGATGGAAAATGCATCTATTATTGTTACTACTATTATTAGCTGACGTGTGACCGAGCTGCACGAATAGGAAAAGAAATTCAGAGCCTATTCAAATCATAAAATCAGAAGTGTTTCTGCAGAACAAAAGTAGGACAGGTCTGTCTTTACTGGCAAGGAGCTGAAAATAGATGACGATCACGCGACAGGAAATAGACCACGTTCTATTCTCTCCTGTCCCTGTGTTTGTACACTTTGCATATGTTTGGACATATGCAAAGTGTACCCCCCCCCCCCCTTGGCATCAGGAGACGACAGGAAACTGAGTCAGCGATTCAGTGAAAACTCTGACCATCCAACGTTACGGGGCTGACACCCGGTGTTACAGGAAATTTTTCAATAAATGGGCCACACTTCTCCATCTCCTTTCCCATAATAGTGAAATTATTTCTCAGTCAGCAGTTGTTGTAGTATTTTTTTTCCCTCATATGATTCAGTCCTTTGCGTCACGAAACATCGCACACACATACCGTACAAGTGTCAATTCAACACTAAGCCAGTGAACATATGGTCCCTATCTACTGTTAAAGTAACACTTAAAGTAACCAGCTAAATGACATGTAATGTAATGTTAACACTGAACACAGTGTTAACATTTCAGAGTCAATGCAACTCTGGTAAGAGTAATTATTTTACACTACACTACAATGAGAAGTGTTATTTACATTTGACACTGACTAGTGTTAATCAAAAGTAACTCTGATTAAGTTACTCTTCGTGAGTGTTAGATCTACTGGACACTTAGATTTAAGAATGTATTTAGTCCTCCCTTAATATTGAGTCCTTTGCGTCACGAAACATGAACGACATTGCACACATACGTGTAAAGAAACGTGTTGTATATAAAGTGCACAGCTCTTTTTTTTCTCTCTCCCAATATATTCTCATGACATTGTTTTTGGTAAAATAACTCCATAACTCCATCATGACACAAGGGGCGATATCTGAGATAACAAATGTAAATCGCGGACAGCGGAAGTGTTCCAATTTGGTTACAGTGACTGTAACTGATCTCACGTTTCAACGTTTCATTTAAATATGAATACATAGGAGTGTTTAGAGAAAAATCAAGATGTTGCTGAGAATCAGAGGATAATTCCCATTTAAAGGTGTTAGACGAAAAAAACAAAACTGAAAGAGTTTTTGTGTTAAGGGTGACAGAAAACACTAAAAAGAAAAAGAAAAAAAAAAGGTGTTGCATCTGAATGAGCTCGTATGAGAGCAGTAAGATTCAGAAGAAAAATGATACGCTGATACGAGACCCATCGATGGGGTTGATACTCACAAACCCTGGTCGGTAGAGGTTGTAGATGAAGCAGGCTTCTATGACCGCGCCGCACAACGCCACGCTCACCAGCAGGAACAGCAGGGTCTGCGCCACCTCGGTGCGCCGTCTCTCCGGACCCCGCCTGGGTGGCACTGCAGGCCGGGTGCTGTAGGTGTCCACCACACACACAGAGGGATATCCAACCTTTGACATACCTACTGTGCTCTCTCTCTCTCTCTCTATCTATCTCTCTATCTCTATCTCTCTCGCTGTCTGTCACTGAAAAGCAAATCTGTGTGAACAAGTTGTCAAGAGGATGTTGCTTCGAAAGGGGACCACGGAAGACAAAAGGACTTGAGTGACGGAGAAGAGGGGGGGCGTGGGGGTGACAAAGTAGCAAGAAGAAGGGTGGGCTCATTTGCGGTTGGTTCAAGTGGAGACGGCCCACGTCACGAGGAGTCACATTAAGAACAGATGTGCACACAGAGAGCTTGAGATGCATCAACCAAGAGCGCCTCGTGGAGGCCGAGATGCACCTGTCTGCACCCGACTGCAGACGATAAGTTACGAAGCGGCGGCAGAAGGTGGCAGGCCGAGCACAATGCCTCTTAACCTCCACTTCACCCACTCCCACTTCACTGTAAGAGCAATGTTGAAATATCTACATTCACGCTTCCTCTCTCTCTCTCTCTCTCTCTCTCTCTCTCTCTCTCTCTCTCTCTCTCTCTCTGGCTTGTCTTTTAGTCTGACACCAGATGTGGACCGGAATAACGTTCAACGTCTGATCCACTTCTCGCGATGTTATCCACAGTGTCAAACCTCTGCGCTGTGAGAACAGAGGTGCAAGGCATGAAAATAAATAAATAAATAAAACACTGAGGCCACTCACCAGACGCAGCAGGCGGGGGATGGGGGGGGGGGGGGGGGGGGGGGGGGGGGGGGGGGGGGGGGGGGGGGGGGGGGGGGGTGAGGTGGAGTGGAGTGGCATGTTCTGCCACACCTCACGTTAGGCCTTTTTTTAAGCCTGTCGACCATCTTGGATTTCTTGGAGAGCCAAGTACACCCTGGATGCTGAATATGACAATTCGTATGCGACCAAAGACGTTACAATTAAATGTCACGAACTGAAAGCACATTGCTAAAAAAAACACCAAAAAAAACACAAACGACTCCCAGACCGCGTCACGGTTAGCGACCTGTCAATCAGAAGGCAGACACCTCCTCAAAGCGTAACACGAGCAAAACCTCTGCACGGTTCATGACGACGATGCATTAAATACAAATTCCTATAACTCACCGTATCCAAATCCAATAAAGTAGAAAAGAATACACACTATGCTCCTTTACACACTATGTATTTATATGTGTAATCGGCCTGAATGAGAGCACACCAGTCAAACTGGTCGCGTGCGTACGGCCTCTAATGTCAACAGTCAGATTCCTGACACAACAAGTTTTTCTTTCTTGCGTCAATGTAAACCGTCTCATGCCGTCTGTCCACACACACACACACACACACACACACACACACACCCACACACACACACACACACACCCACCCACCCACACCTGTTTTGTCAGTTGGCACCTGCTAGATGTTTTGGTTTTATTGCACCTTTCTCTACTGCGCTACACATTCTTCTCAGCGACAGCAACATGTGTAATCATTTAGTACAAATAAAACTCCTGGTATACCCTCTTGGAAAAAGACAATTATAAGGACCATATGGCAACCTGCCGAATGTTTGTGTGAAAGGAATTCATGATTCTGATTACTTCAGGCATTAAAACATCATAAATCGTAGGTTAGGTACGCATCGGTTCAGCATGCGTATTCTACCCTACTGACTTCTTCCTAATACATCCACGATGTCAAGACTCCGCGGTGAGGGGCCCCCTTTTTGTCTTTTACCGTCAGCTCCCCCTACAGGATAGAAGAGGACGTGACAAGCACGACGTTTTGTTAGATAGAATTCGTAATACAGGAACACAAATATCCATTTCGCGCAAAACAAAAAAAAACAATACAAAAAGTGTGAGAAGTGATTGACAAAAAGTAGCATTGAAGTACATTTAAAACGTACCTGTAACGAACAAGCCCTCGTCATGAATCACCAGGCTCGCCTCGTCACTCAGCTCAGTTTTGCATGCGGCTGCAGATTGTGGCTCCGCTCGTTCAGCTCTGACCAAGGAACTTAACTGTGAGGCTTCTTTTCTGTCGGAGTATGACAGTAGAAGTTGCTTAAAGCTGGTGGAAGTGGATTTGGATTTGGACATTTGGCTGAGGATGATGATGATGATGAATGGGTCTGGAAAGCTCCGTTTGCTGGCATGTTTCATCCTGACTGTAGACTTGACTTTGGGTTCGGGGCCAAACAAAGACGTGGAGTTTACGTTTCTATTGTCCGCTGGCAGCACCGAGTGTTTTTACCAAACTACGGCGAGGAACGACAGCCTGGAAGTTGAATACCAGGTCAATATTGTTTCCTTTCTGTCTGTGTGTGTGTGTGTGTTTGTGTGTGCGTGTGTGTTTAAAGTTTAGAATACCTTCATTGTGAATAATGTCTAACTGAAAAACCAGTTAACGAGCCTTGGACTTTAGTCTTACGTGAGATAAGAACACCACTACTGCTGTCGTCGAAGACACTTAAAAGTACTCAACGTGCATCCTGCACACGACTCAACATGGCGATCGCATCTTAAATGCATCCAAAATATATACAGCCACCGTAATTAATATTAAATTGAAAAGCACGTTTGTCCTCAAGTCTCTGATATTGTGTCATTTTATGGCCACGACCTTTGCATCGGGTTCACACCCTGCAGGGTACGTCAGCGTAGTGACGTCACTGTGGTTTCTGGGCGCGTAGAGAGGGGAAAGAGCCTGGCAACATCACCGGAGCCTCTTCCCAGGGAAAAGATGCCCCCTTCGAGGCTGCAGCATGGTCTCAGCGAGGCACCATCGCGACGATCCATCGCCGTGACATTGAGAAGGTCAACGAAGTCGGACGCTGAGCTCCTCGTCCGCTTATAAGTAGGAAGCTGGAGAGAGAATTTCCCTACACGAATAGCTCAACTGTCAGTGTGTTTTTAAAAAAAAATCTCAATACGAGATAGCATGTCACTCAGCTCCGCTGTGGGAAATGTGTGTGAGAGTTGGACTGAACCTCCAGCCCTCTGTGTCTCCTACAGGTGACAGCTGGGTCGGGTCTGGACGTCGGCTTCGTCCTCATCTCTCCCAGCGGATACCAGCTGGTCTCTGACTTCAGGAGATCTGATGCCATTCACATGTGGGTCGCTTAAAAGCTCTCCGACGACCACCTCGCTTATGATTTGTTAAGCAAATGTCCTAAAAGATCACACCTCATTTTCTTTCCCCCGCAGGGTGGATCCCACAGAGGACGGAGACTACCGGCTGTGTTTCGACAACAGCTTCAGTAAACTGTCGGAGAAGATGGTGTTCTTCCAGGTGATCATAAATAGACAGAGCAGCAGGGCATACGGAGGCCAAAACGAGTGGGCGGAGGTGCCAGAGAGCCTGGTGGAGTACAAACTGGAGGACATCCGGGTGAGTGGGGTCACACAGCATCTGCTCTACGATGACCTTCAGACAACTCTTGATTCATCTGATGTCTTTTTTTTTTTTTTTTTTTAATTAACACCCATCTGCTGTTCTCCATCCTCCAGGTGAGGTTGGACTCTGTGTACCGGCACCTGGAGAGGAGCCGCCATGTCCTGACCGTGCTGCGGACCCTGGAGGCGAGGGACCGCTACCTGCTGGAGGACAACCTGTGGCGGGTCTCCTTCTGGTCCTGCCTCAACATGGTCGTCATGCTCACCGTCGCCGTCACTCAAGTCTACACCTTGCGACGCCTCTTTGATGACACCCGGCGGGCGTACATGTAGTCGTAACGCAACTTGACCTCTGGCCGAACGTTGGACTCGTAAACCCTGAAGAGACTCGAGCCTCGTGAGCTGGATTTTTAAAAAAAAAGGGACAGTTCACACTTTTTGGAAAACAGATTTATGAATTTATGTTTTTGTGAATTTATTAAATTGGATGGAAATCACATTTACAGCACTGTGATGTGCACACACATAATATACATACTGGTGCAGCAGAGATGAACTGTTTTTGTAAATCCCGGAAGTTCCCTTGGCTAAAAGATGAGCATTGTATTTTGGATTATTGCAGGAAAAAAAATGAATATCTTAATCTTGTGTTACCGAAACCCATTTACCAGAAATGCAGGAATGGTAACTCTTTTCTGAGTTCCATGGGTTTTAGGACTCATTACTGCAGCTCAACACACACACACACACACACACACAAATAATGCCATTCAGTAAGCTTGAAAATCACAGCTGTTCTTACTGGAATGTTTTATTCAGTTTCAGACTACATTTCACATGGACATTTATATATTGCATGTTGTGTTTCATCAAACCAATAGCAAGAATAAACCCAAATAATATCAGAAACCTCCACATAGCCCACTTTCTTTTTTTACTAAGCCCCAGGCTGTTTAAAAAAAAAAAAAAAAAGAGAGATCACACCTATATTTGTGATAAAAACAAAAATACATTATAATAAGTAGACAATCTTCCCCGATCAGTTCGTCCATGTTGGGATTAAATATGCAGATATCATTAAGTCGTGCATCTGGTAAGCTAGTTTTGGATGCTTTGCATTAATTTGGTTAGTGGTAAAACATACATAATGGAATATGTATTGTGCATTTCGAACACTGCTGCTGTAGCCTCAGTGTCGAAACCTTCTGGCACCGTTTAGCCTCAATAACATTATCTGTCACAAAGCATATTAAAGTGATCACGCTGCATTCGTCTTAATACACGCTACTAGAATTTAAAAAGCTCGGCACTGTACAGCATTTGGTTAAAAAAAAAATTGTCTCAAATTAGTTTTTGTTCAAATAAATAAATTGACTGGGATGGTGTGGCATAAAGTAGGACACTGAAAACATCTGCATTAGATTTACGTCTTAAACTACATTTCACACTCAAACATTTAGTGCTCAGCACCGTTTCAAACAACATTCACCAGACACAAAACATACTAGGTTTGATGCCTCAATAACTAAATAAAAAAAAGTGTGCACGTGACGCTGACGGTACAGATTACTGTGGCTCTGTAAAGGCGTAGGAGCTTCTTTTTTTTTTTGAATGACGTAAAAAAATAATAAGATCGATGGTCCCTTCTGCCGTCCTGCTGCTGCCACGGATTGAAGTCATTTCATGGCCACCTCGGGCCGATCAAGGTCACCACTGGTTACGACGGGGAGCCGGCCGCCTGTTCAGGAACAATCAACCAACATTAAATCTCTTTACCTCGTGACATGTCATACTGCAGGGACCAGTCGCTGCACCCGCACAGGCATCTGGGAATGAGGGCTTAGAGATCACCCTACAATAGAACTTGACAAATTAATGTGTAATTTATTAACAAATGATGAACAGACTATATTTTTGTACTGGGGGGTTGTGCGAGTATTTAGCACAGAACTGTTAACGTAAGTTAAATTGTGCCTATAAAGTTAACCCTTATCCTCTTTGAAGTTGTAATGGTTTTTCTTTTGTCTTACAACAGTGAATAGACTACTTGGAGAAAAAAACACCTACTTTTACACAATGCTGTGAAACAAAACATTAAAACGTAAAAAAAGGAGGGTGAATTAATTTTACAGGCAGTGTAATTGATTAATATACAGGTAACACAAAAAGATATTACTGTAATTTAGTTGCCCGTCACTGAAAAATGTTTGAGCCTCTCTAGAGGGTTGCCATAGGAACATCTCCGGGCTCATTGCCGGTCCATATGTAGAGAGGGAGGTCGAGTGAAGAGAGGAAAACGATACGCTATTTGCAAAAAAGAGAGAGAAAGAAGAGCGAGTGGATCACACGGGACAAAAGGAGACACCAACCACCAGAGCCAGTCCCTTTATTGTACACAACACCTCTTTATTTATTTACTCTCCATCCTAAATCAGTTCATGTTCATTCAAATCAATTAATTGCTACAGAGGCACTTGACAAGGGTTTGCAAAACAAAAAGAAAAGAGATTTTTTTTTACAGGTTGATTTCCAACCCCTTCCACCAGATCCAGACAGGGGAGGGCATTAGGAAGAAGGGCAGGGCATTACAGTGTGGGCTCCTCAAAGGCAGGCTGAAGTGACAGGCACAAGTGGAATTCAACTAACGTTGGCCAATGAGACATTTATGAGCTAACTTTTCAAGGGTTCGTTTTCATGTGAAGCGTCTTCAAATCTAAAAAGGCTCTGGGGCTGTTTTCATAAGCGTATTCTAATCCTTCTGGCACTGTCACTGAAAGCCACGCCTGAAGAGAAATACAGGGGAAGAAGAAGAAGAAGCACACTCTGTCTCAAGAGTCTGTCAATTCGGACCGTTTGGAATTGCTTAACAGTTGTTGTTTTTTTTCCCCGTCTCGGTTTCTGGCCAATTAAAAGTTATCTGAGAACAGAGGAAAGTCTAGACGGCTTCTGTAGACAGAGTGTGACTTCATATTACACCACCACCCGCTGCTCACAACAAACTCCTGATCAAACCTAAAAAAAGAAAAGAAAAAAAACAACATTCTAGCAGCCCGACGTCACTCCCCCCACATGAGCACCTTTTCCCCCTCAATTGGTTTTAAAATGGTCAAACACCCTCAAAAGAACAATCCAAACAAAACGCATTATCAAGTAATCACAGCTGTGTAGATGATGTTTAGACCCCCCCCCCCCCCCCCCCAGGTGCCCTCCCAACACGCAACACATTTTAGACAGCAAAACCCTGTAGCAGAACCCCAAAATAAAAAAAAAAAGTCCAGGTGAAGCTGGGGGAGCCGAGTTGTACAATTGCAACCAAAAACATCAAAAGAAATGACACAAAATGCCCTGATTATAAATAACGCATCAGGAGATGACCCATCTCTTTTCCCCCTGCACCCAAGGCTAATCTATGAAATGGCAGTTAGTGCTTCCTTTAATCCGACCACTACAGTCGCTCTTTAACACGGTGGGTCTTTGATTAAGAACCAACAGCATGTTTTTGTCATCAACCCTGCGATTAAATGAGATACAAGTGCTCACTCCCCATTATAGGCCAGCTATATACAATGTGTTTAAATGCATGGAAGCAGAACGGACAGCGAGAATAAATGTCCTCGACAACTAAGCCAAGAAAGAGATGCGCCAACTCCTAAACGCTTAACACCATCTTCATACTCTAAATCACGCCCTCGTCTACGAACACATCGCACCGCTTCACCCGGTTTTATCCTCCGAGGGGAAGCTGCACCGTGTGCTCTAGAAGAAGAATCAGTTAATCCAGGAATGAACAAAGTCTACCACGAAGGCTGAAGGTCTCATCGAGGTTCCAACGGAGACTAAAAGGGATTCTAATTCAAGGCTTTAAAAACTATGAATTACTGGAGAGAGCATCTCACAAAGTGTCCCTCTCCCGGGTTTCTGTGGATAGCGTTCCGGTAACGGAGTACAACATCCCCGTTATGAGTGGCTTGTTGTAAGGCTACACGGCTAGAAGTGCTTGGATTACAGCGGTCAGTCTGGTGGATTCATTGTGGAAGGAGGGGGGATTTAGGCTGCGCTCTCTCTCTCTCTATCTATCTCTCTCTCTCTCTCACACAGTCGCATGCAACCCCGCACTGCGATTTCATCTCCTTTGCTTTTTCTGCGGATTAGGATTTCACTTTTTAAAGCTACATTTTATGACGGTCATTAAAAAAAAAAAAGGCCAAAGCCACTCAAATAAAATTACACAAGGTAAGTGACGGCACCAAAATAACACAACAGTGACAATAAGCTATTGTTTTTCATTATGAATCAGTTATTAAATGAAGATGCAGTAAAACATTAACAACAGGTTAAGTGTGTATATTACAGAGAGATCAGATGGGTTTCTCGGCCAATCGTGTTTGGGGGGGGGGGGGGGGGGGGGGGAGAATAGCCAGCCTGCAACAGTTAATAAGTTATTTAACAAGCTTCTGCTGGGAACCTTGTCAGAAGAAACAAATCAGGTATTATAATAAAAAAAACTGAACTGATTTCGATACACCATCTCCGACCAATAGAAGCTAGATGCATCCCACAGATCAGCTGGGTTTTATTTTGTATTACACAATTGCCACAGCAAGGGCTTTCTGTCATTCATGTGCACTGATAACGATGGTATTAGCAGCGCATTACATTGCTTGAAGAGACACATTAATACGGCTGAACGATGCTCATTATGCACCGCTATCAGTCAGCCCCTCCCCTCGAGCCCCCGCCTCTGGCCTTTAGTGTGCAGAATATACACACCCACACCCACACCCACACACACACACACACACACACACACAAGGCCACAAGTCTAGTCTAGAAGAGAGGGCTCGGCAGGGCGGATAATGGTGGGCCGATGAGAAGGAGCACCGGGGGGTCTTCGGCTGCAACAGGGAGAGAAGATACAGAACAAGGAGTGAGACGTGCTCACGGAGAGACAGCGGAGAAACCAGAACAACCCGACAGGGAGAAAAAGGGGAAGTGGAGGAACGTGGGAGCGAGAAAAGAATGAATGCCTAGAAATACTTGTGAATATCAAGATGGGATAACTGGTGAGCCTGAGAAATGACAGACCATGCCTGTGACTCTTGAAAAACAAGAGGACGATGAAATGTTAGTGACATCATGTTACAAATGCAGTGCAACAAAAATTGCTTCGCGTACACAAATTATTGGCAAGGAAGACCTACCTGGGTACACCGGGTGGGACGCGGGCCGGCCGGGAGGGGATCAGTGGGGGAGCGCTGAAGGGATCCTGGTGGCTGTTGAAAGCGTTGCTGGGCGGTCCTGGGCGAGAGGGGATCGGTGGTGCACCGAAGGCGGGAGAGGGGTTGAGTGAAGCCCCGAAAGCAGGGGAAGGGTTCATGGGTGGTCCTGGGGTCGGGCCCCGAGCAGCAGGCGGGCGGCTCGGGGCCGGGGCAGCTGCAGCGGGCTGCCTGCGCTGAGGGGTTGGGCTGAAAGGGGGATATGATTAAATTAAACTAAAAAGACACCATTCATTCTCCTGTAGAGGTGGATGTGAGGGAATATTTTTGTATATAAAGATAATATGCAATTGCAATATTTATTTTACAATTTAACAAGGCATGCATAATACTACAAGGTGGATGGGGTCTAATCTCGTACAATTAAACAATGCTCACTGTATTGTCCAGCTGTGCTACCTGAAGCTCAACTAAATGCTAGTTAACCCTCACGTAGTATGACGTGGGAGGCCTCATCTCACCTGGCTTCTTGGATCCAGCTGTCATTTATGGGCGGGGGCACTGGGGTGGAGATGGTACCGGTGCTGATGTCACCAATGATGAGCAGAGCCTCCTTGAGTGCATGATACATGCGTAACATTTCGTCTCTACGCTGGGCCTGGTTAGCCGATTCCTCCATGAGGCTGTTCTGGTCCCCAGATGAGTAGAGGTAGGCGAGCAGCTCCGAGTGGATGAAGTCCTTTGCCTGAATGGAAGAGAATAGCATCAAAACACAGGAGGGTTACAACTTACACCGCGAAAAATAAGGAGAATGTTTAGACGTGGTATAGCAGTGAAAAGGTGAAACGGTGAAATGGTTAAGGAGGGAGGGCACAAAAAAACATTGTATTAATTGGAGATATTTAATTCTTAAATAAAATATTAGAAAACCATGAGAAAGGAGTCGCCCAGTGGGCACAAAGTAATGTTATGTGTGTGTGTGTGTGTTGCTGCTGCATTGCTGGAAGCCGTCAAGTGAGCTCACCACAATAATAAAACCTAATAAATGGACGGAGGAAAAGTCGTGAGCATCGACCATAAATCCTGTTAATTAGTGTCTTCAAGTTTATGACCTCGTGTTCATGAAATACATGGCCGCTGTTGCTACTTAAATGAACAAGAAAACCAAACGCTCGGCTCTTTGGCGCAATGACATTTCGGTCCAATTAAATAGCACTTTATTTGATCTCAGCTCGGATCACTGGTGCATGCCTTGAATACTTTTAGAACGAATGTAGGATGCCTCCACATAGACAGTGCATAGGGGTCTTTAGGGAGCACCAAGCATAAGTACAACATGCACTCTTTAGGCCATATACGGCACTGCAACACTGGGTGTTCATGTGTACCGTGTTTAGGTAGAGAAGTAGCTACTGCCAGTGTGGGAGTATACAGACACACCCACACAACTGGCTCACCACC